>NC_079450.1:36538647-36698502 GCF_903798145.1 Danio aesculapii | reverse complement strand
GCCCCCTTGCCCTCCACTTATGGGGTCCCTGATCCCAGCAAGCGACCCAGGGGCCTACCTCTATCCCTGGACTAGCGGTCTGGGCCCCAGAGGCCCCCTTGCCCTCCACCAAAGGGGTCCCTGACACCAGCAAGCTACCCAGGGGCTCACTTCTATCCGTGTACTTGCAATCTGGGCCCCAGAGGCCCCTTTGTCCTTCAACTAAGGGGTCCCTGACCCCAGCAAGCTACCCAGGGCCCTACCTCCATCCCTGGACTAGCAATCTGGGCCCCAGAGGCCCCCTTGTCCTTCACCTAAGGGGTCCCTGACCTCTGCAAGCTAACCAGGGGCCTATATCTTTCTCTGGACTTACAGTCTTGGCCCTAGATGGCCCCCTTGCCCTCCACCTAAGGGGTCCCTGTCACCAGCAAGCTACCCAGGGGATTACCTCTATCCCTGGACTAGCAGTCTGGACCCCAGAGGCCCCCTTGTTCACCACCTAAGGGGTCCTTGACCCCAGCAAGCTACACAGGGGCTTACCACTCTCCATGGACAAGCGGTCTGGGCCCCAGAGGCCCAATTGCCCTCCACCTAAGGGGTCCCTGACCCCCCCAAGCTACCCAGGGGCCTAACTCTATCCCTGGACTTGCAGTCTGGACCCCAGAGGCATGCCTTGCCCTCCTCCTAAGGGGTCCCTGACCCCAGCAAGCTACCCAGGGCCCAACCTTTCACCCTGGACTTGCAGTCTGGGCCCCAGAGGGCCCCCTTGCCCTCCAGCTAAGGGGTCCCTGACCCCAGCAAGCTACTTAGAGGGCATCCTCTCTCCCTGGACCTGCAGTCTGGGCCCAAGAGGGCCCCTTGCCCTCGATATAAGGGGTCCCTGACCCCAGGAAGCTACCCAGGGCCCAACCTCTCTCCCTGGACTTGCAGTCTGGACCCCCGAGGGCCCCCTTGCTTTCCTTCGAAGGGGTCCCTGACCTCAGCAGGCTACCCAGGGGCCAACCTCTCTCCATGGACTTGCAGTCTGGGCCCCAGGGGGCCCAATGCCCTCCACCTAAGGGGTCCCTGATCCCAGCAAGCTACCATGGGGCCAACTTCTCTCCCTGGACTTGCAGTGTGGGCCCCAGAGGGCCCCCTTGCCCTCCACCTTAGGGGTTCCTGACCTCAGCAAGCTACCCGGGGCCCAACCTTTCTCCCTCGACTTGCAGTCTGGGCCTGAGAGGGCGTCTTGTCTTCCACTTATGGGGTCCCTGACCCCAGCAAGCTACCCAGGGGCCAACCTTATTCCCTGGACTTGCAGTCTGGACCCCAGAGGGATGCCTTGCCCTCCTCCTGAGGGGTCCCTGACCCCAGCAAGCAACCCAGGGCCCAACGTTTCACCCTGGACTTGCAGTCTGGGCCCCAGAGGGCCCCCTTGCCCTCCACCGAAGGGGTCCCTGACCCCAGCAAGCTACTCAGAGGCCAACCTCTCTCCCTGGACCTGCAGTCTGGGCGCAAGAGGGCCCCTTGCCCTCGACATAAGGGGTCCCTGAACCCAGGAAGCTACCCAGGGCCCAACCTCTCTCCCTGGACTTGCAGTGTGGACCCCAGAGGGCCCCCTTGCATTCATTTAAAGGGGTCCCTGACCTCAGCAGGCTACCCAGGGGCCAACCTCTCTCCATGGACTTGCAGTCTGGGACCCAGGGGGCCCGTTGCCCTCCACCTAAGGGGTCCCTGATCCCAGCAAGCTACCCAGGGTCCAAACTCTCTCCCTGGACTTGCAATCTGGGCCTCAGAGGGCCCCTTTGCTTTCTTCCGAAGGGATGCCTGACCTCAGCAGGCTACCCAGGGGTCAACCTCTCTCCATGGACTTGTAGTCTGGGCACCAGGGGGCCCCTTGCCCTCCACCTAAGGGGTCCCTGATCCCAGCAAGCTACCATGGGGCCAACCTCTCTCCCTGGACATGCAGTGTGGGCCCCAGAGGGCCCCCTTGCCCTCCACCTCAGGGGTCCCTGACCACAGCAAGCTACCCAGAGACCAACCTCTCTCCCTGGACTTGCAGTCTGGGCCCCAGAGGGCCCCCTTGCCTTCCACGTAAGGGGTCCCTGACCCCAGCAAGCTACCCTGGGGCCAACCTCTCTCCCAGGACACGCAGTCAGGACTCCTTATGGCCTCTTGCCCTTCACCTAAGGGTCCTTGACCCCAGCAAGCTACCCAGGGGCCAACCTCTCTCCATGGACTTGCAGTCTGGGCCCCAGGGGGCCCCTTGCCCTCCACCTAAGGGGTCCCTGATCCCAGCAAGCTACCATGGGGCCAACCTCTCTCCCTGAACTTGCAGTCTGGGCCCCAGAGGGGCCCCTTGCCATCTACCTAAGGGGTCCCTGACCCCAGCAAGCTACCCAGGGGCCAACCTCTCTCCCTTGTCTTGCAGTCTGGGCCCCAGAGGGCACCCTTGCCCTCCTCCTAAGGGTTCCCTGATCCCAGCAAGCTACCCAGGGGTCAACCTCTCTCCATGGACTTGCAGTCTAGGCCCCAGAGGGCCCCCTTGCCCTCCACCTAAGGCGTCCCTGACCCCAGCAAGCTACTCAGAGGCCAACCTCTATCCCTGGACCTGCCGTCTTTGCCCCAGAGGGCCAATTGCCCTCCACATAAGGGGCCCCTGACCACAGGAAGCTACACAGGGCCCAACCTCTCTCCCTGGACTTGCCTTCTGGACCGCAGAGGGCCCCCTTGCTTTCCTACGAAGGAGTCCCTGACCTCAGCAGGCTACCCAGGGGCCAACCTCTCTCCATGGACTTGCAGTCTGGGCCCCAGGAGGGCCCAATGCCCTCCACCTAAGGGGTCCCTGATCCCAGCAAGCTATCATGGGGCCAACCTCTCTCCCTGGACTTGCAGTGTGGGCCCCAGAGGGCCCCCTTGCCCTCCACCTTAGGGGTTCCTGACCCCAGCAAGCTACCCAGGGCCCAATCTTTCTCCCTCGACTTGCAGTCTGGGCGTGAGAGGGCGCCCTTGTCTTTCACTTATGGGGTCCCTGACCCCAGCAAGCTACACAGGGGCCAACCTTACTCCCTGGACTTGCAATCTGGGGACCAGGGAGCCCCCATACCCTCCACCTAAGGGGTCCTTGACCCAAGCAAGCTATCCTGGGGCCAACTTCTCTCCCTGGACTTGCAGTTTGGACCCCAGAGGGATGCCTTGCCCTCCTCCTAAGGGGTCCCTGACCCCAGCAAGCTACCCAGGGCCCAACCTTTCACCCTGGACTTGCAGTCTGGGCCCCAGAGGGCTCCCTTGCCCTCCACCTAAGGGGTCCCTGACCCCAGCAAGCTACTCAGAGGCCAACCTCTCTCCCTGGACCTGCAGTCTGGGCCCAAGAGGGCCCATTGCCTTCGACATAAGCAGTCCCTGACCCCAGGAAGCTACCCAGGGCCCAACCTCTCTCCCTGGACTTGCAGTCTGGACCCCAGAGGGCCCCCTTGCTTTCCTCCGAAGGGGTCCCTGACCTCAGCAGGCTACCCAGAGGCCAACCTCTCTCCATGGACTTGCAGTCTGGGCCCCAGGGGGCCCAATGCCCTCCACCTAAGGGGTCCCTGATCCCAGCAAGCTACCATGGGGCCAACCTCTCTCCCTGGACTTGCAGTGTGGGCCCCAGAGGGCCCCCTTGCCCTCCACCTTAGGGGTTCCTGACCCCAGCAAGCTACCCAGGGCCCAATCTTTCTCCCTCAACTTGCAGTCTGGGCCTGAGAGGGCGCCCTTGTCTTTCACTTATGGGGTCCCTGACCCCAGCAAGCTACCCTGGGTCCAAACTCTCTCCCTGGACTTGCAGTCTGGACCCCAGAGGGCCCCCTTGCTTTCCTTTGAAGGGGTCCCTGACCTCAGCAGGCTACCCAGGAGCCAACCTCTCTCCATGGACTTACAATCTGGACCCCAGAGGGCGCCCCTTGCCCTCCGCCTAAGGGGTCTCTGACCCCAGCAAGCTACCCAGGGCCCAACCTTTCTCCCTAGACTTGCAGTCTGGGCCTGAGAGGGCGTTCTTGCCTTCCACTTATGGGGTCCCTGACCCCAGCAAGCTACCCAGGGTTCAAACTCTCTCCCTGGACTTGCAATTTGGGCCCCAGAGGGCCCCTTTGCTTTCTTCCGAAGGGGTCCCTGACCTCAGCAAGCTACCCAGGGGTGAACCTCTCTCCATGGACTTGCAGTCTGGGCCCCAGAGGGCCCCCTTGCCCTCCACCTAAGGGGTCCCTGACCCCAGCAAGCTACTCAGAGGCCAACCTCTCTCCCTGGACCTGCAGTCTGGGCCCCAGAGGGCCCCTTGCCCTCCACATAAGGGGTCCCTGACCCCAGGAAGCTACCCAGGGCCCAACCTCTCTCCCTGGACTTGCAGTCTGGACCCCAGAGGGCCCCCTTGCTTTCCTTTGAAGGGGTCCCTGACCTCAGCAGGCTACCCAGGGGCCAACCTCTCTCCATGGACTTGCAGTCTGGGCCCCAGGGGGCCCGTTGCCCTCCACCTAAGGGGTCCCTGATCCCAGCAAGCTACCCAGGGTCCAAACTCTCTCCCTGGACTTGCAATCTGGGCCCCAGAGGGCCCCTTTGCTTTCTTCCGAAGGGCTGCCTGACCTCAGCAGGCTACCCAGGGGTCAACCTCTCTCCATGGACTTGCAGTCTGGGCCCCAGGGGGCCCCTTGCCCTCCACCTAAGGGTTCCCTGACCCCAGCAAGCTACCCAGAGGCCAACCTCTCTCCCTGGACTTGCAGTCTAGGCCCCAGATTGCCCCTTGTACCCCACATAAGGGGTCCTAGATGCCAGCAAGCTACCCTGGGGCCAACCTCTCTCCCTGATCTTGCAGTGTGGGCCCCAGAGGGCCCCCTTGCCCTCCACCTCTGGGGTCCCTGACCCCAGCAAGCTACCCAGAGACCAACCTCTCTCCCTGGACTTGCAGTCTGGGCCCCAGAGGGCCCCCTTGCCTTCCACGTAAGGGGTCCCTGACCCCAGCAAGCTACCCTGGGGCCAACCTCTCTCCCAGGACACGCAGTCAGGGCTCCTTGTGGCCTCTTGCCCTTCACCTAAGGGTCCTTGACCCCAGCAAGCTACCCAGGGCCCAACCTCTCTCCCTGGACTTGCAGTCTGGGCCCCAGAGGGTCTCCTTGCTGTCCTCCAAAGGGATACCTGACCTCAGCAGGCTACCCAGGGGCCAACCTCTCTCCCTGGACTTGAAGTCTGGGCCAGAGAAGTCCATTTGCCCTCTAATTATGGGGTCCCTGACCCCAGCAAGCTACCCAGGGCCCAACCTATCTCCCTGGACTTGCAGTCTGGGCCCCAGGTGGCCCCCTTGCTTTCCTCCGAAGAGGTACCTGACCTTGGCAGGCTACCCAGGGCCCAACCTATCTCCCTGGACTTGCAGTCTGGGCCCCAGAGGGCTCCTTGCCCTCCACATAAGGGGTCCCAGACTCCAGCAAGCTACCCAGACGCCAATCTAAAATGCAAAATTATAGATTAAAATCTAATTCTAAGTCTATATTTAAAAAAATAAACAAAAACAAACATCTGATTAAATATTTAAGGCTGCAAATATGGAATATATTTGGGTTTTAAATTCAATTTAAACAACATTTTTAATCTAAAGAATGGGTTTGTCCATATTTGACCCAACATTGTGCGTTCAATTAAGTTTTAAATTACAATACTTTTTGATATGAGATATCATTACGTTTTAATAATTATTCTCAATGCTATACCAAACCATGTCCCTGTTAAAAAATTATTTATATCGGCCAGGTTATCCTGTTAAAGGACGCCCACAGAAGCCAGATGCCTTCACGAAAACAAACATTGCTGCTGTGAAACCTAAGATTTTCTCAATCAAAGTCAAGATCACATGGACGGATGGAAAAAAGATTTATGGATGGATGGATGAATAAAAAGACATATGGATGGATGGATGAGCTTTAGTTAGAATCATAGTTCATGGTTGTGTTCTATTCCCAGTTATCCCCACTAAACCCTATTCATATTGACCTTATTCTTTACTGTGGAAGTGTGCTCGTTTTTGCAATTGTTTTAGAACGTCCGATTCAGCTGCCTATGGGAGAAACGACTAGGAATAATAAACGGCAGAAAACGATCAAATTACTTATTCTACAAAGAAGTGTTTGCATTACAATACAGACAAAGTAGAATGATATAATAAGAAAATATCAAATTGCAACACCAAACAGCAAAATGAGCCGTTTTTAACGTCTAAAAATTAATGGAAGTCAATGAGACCGGAAGTCTCAAGCCAAAATAATTGAAATGGCTGTGCCCACTCGTACACGGAGAATAAGATGAATAGAATGTTACAACATTTAAACATAAAAAAAGAAACATTAAAGCAATCTCTTTTACGTCTAATTTGCTTTCAGTTTGAGCAATCATCATACTGACACTTGTGCTCTCTTCGTAGTGCACTTTGAAATCATTTATGCCATGTTGAATGCAGCCGTGGCTCATGACAAAAGCTGTAGGTGACCTTTGGAATGCAGAATGTACATTATGTCTCCAAAGCTTGGGAAAACAAAAATATATTGGCTACGTTAATGGTTTTAATTTATAGTAGCCTAGGCTATTTATTAAGAAATGTATGTAATGTACATGACATGGGCCTATAGGCTAGAACAGGGGTCACCAATCTCGGTCCTGGAGGGCCGGTGTTTGTAAATTTGTTTAAAAAGTAGACATTATTAAAAAACATAATAGACTACTTAAAAATTATATATATATATATATATATATATATATATATATATATATATATATATATATATATATATATATATATATATATATATATATATATATATACATATATATATACAGTTGAAGTCAGAATTATTAGCCCTCCTGAATTATTCACCCCCGTTTAATTTTTTTCACAATTTCTGTTTAACAGAGAGAAAAAAATTTCAACTAATTTCTAAACATAATAGTTTTAATAACTCATTTCTAATAACTGATTTATTTTATCTTTGCCATGATGACAGTAAATAATATTTGACTAGATATTTTTCAAGACACTTCTATGTAGCTTAAAGTGACATTTAAAGGCTTAACTGGCTTAATTAGGTTAACTTGGCAGGTTAGGGTAATTAGGCAAGTTATTGTATAACGAAAGTTTGCTCAGTAGATCATCGAAAAAAAATATAGCTTAAAGGGGCTAATAATTTTGACCTTAAAATGGCTTTTAAAAAAATGTAAAACTGCTTTTATTCCAGCCGAAATAAAACAAAAAAGACTTTTTCCAGAAGAACAAATATTTTTAGACATACTGTGAAAATTTCCTTGCTCTGTTAAACATCATTAGAGAAATATTTTAAAAAGAAAAATAACTCAAAGGGGGCTAATAATTCTGACTTCAACTGTATATATATATACACAGTTGAAGTCAGAATTATTATCCCCCCTGAAGTACTAGCCCCCCTGTTTATTTTTTCCCCAATTTCTGTTTAACAGAGAGAAGATTTATTCAACACATTTCTAAACATAATAGCTTTAATAACTCATTTCTAATAACTGATTTATTTTCTCTTTGTCATGATGACAGTAAATAATATTTTATTAGATATTCCTCAAGACACTTCTTTACAGCTTAAAGTGACATTTAAAGGCTTAACTAGATTTGTTAGGTTACCTAGGCAGGTTAAGTTAATTAGGCAAGTTATTGTATAATGATGGTTTGTTCTGTAGACGAAAAAAAAAAAATATCTTAAAGAGGCTAATAATTTTGACCTTAAAATGGTTTTTAAAAAATGTAAATCTGCTTTTATTTGATCGGAAATAAAACAAATAAGAATTTCTCCAGAAGAAAAAAATATTATCAGACATACAGTGAAAATTTCCTTGCTATGTTAAACATCATCTGGGAAATATAAAAAATAATAATATTAATTCGGCTAATAATTCGGACTTTAACTATATATATATATATATATATATATATATATATATATATATATATATATATATATATATATATATATATATATATATATATTTAATTATTATTAAGTAGGATATTGTTTTTTATTTTATTTCTTAATAAATAGCCTACTATATTTTAAAATTATTAATGTGACAATTTATATATAACATTAGAATATGAGTTAGAGTTTTGTAAGTGATTTTATGTTTTAGAATAGAATATGGAATATTCTCAATAATATTCATAAAGGAAACATAGGCCGTATATGTGCCATTTCTATATATTTCAATTAATATGGAAAACGAGTGCATGTTTTTTTCCAAAACTAATATTGGATTTTTTTTAAAAATGCGTGTGCATGTAAAGCATTAATTTGCACAAAGAAAAAAGTTATGGGGATTTTCTTGAAAGTAGTTGTTACTCCATCCCATTTAGAGCATCATTATGGACATTTTACTTTACAACTAATGTAGTTCAAATGATGGATCTGCGACAGAGCAAGTAAAGTTTTGGGAAAGACTTGTCACTATTTCGTTCTTTTCCCAAACGATGCATTGTACTATGATAGTTCAGCCAAGAGTTATGTTGTTGTTTGGGAAATGCACCCCTGTGCTGTTGTGTTGGCATTTCAGTTAATGCAAACTCCCCAGGCTGCATCATTGGAAGAAAAATTATTACAAATGTGTTAAATGTGTTTGTAGTTGTGTAAAATAATGTGTGTTTTCGAAATATAAAGTTATTTGTTTTGTAAAGCAGTATGGCTTTTTGATTTTGTTATTTACCTCAGATTTAGGCTTATTAATTCGCATGTGATTCAAATGGTGTGGGACACAGAAGATAGACTCAAGCAATTTTGCCATGCTTGAACCTTAGAGGTGGAATATAATTAAAGTTAGTTTCTGTGTGCAAAGGAGGAACCACAAACCATACCCGTGTCTGCCTGAAAACAGTGGTTGGTGTGCGGTTAACGCAAAATTCACAGTTCACTTAAAGTAATCTTATTCGCACCAAATCATGGAAATGGTGCACGTATGAGTTGGTTAAGCAGTGTATTTATGCATTTAATCACTCACTTTTCTGACACACATACTCTAATTGACCCTCAATAAGCAGATCTAATTTCTTATTTAAATATGCAATTCCAAATAGTAATAAAATACAAGTAATGTTTAGATTTCAAAGGTATACAAATATGCATATGTACATGCAACATATATTTCAAAATTTATCAAAAACATTAGGTTTTGATGAATAAGCTACTACATGTTAATACTTTATATTTAAGTACAACAGTTCTTTTTTTGACTTTTCAAGAACAGAGCCATTTTTGAAACATTTTTATGAATAAATTTAATTTAAACTTTGAATTTTTTTTATTAATTTATTTATTTATTTTTACCTGCAAGCACAGTTAATATTCAAATTATTTATAATGTTTAAAGTAGCTGACAATAATAACTATTCTTAATAATAGGAATTAATCTGCCTTGTTTTTAGACTGTGCAGTGCTGTGGCAGCTTAATTAGGTCTACTATGCTATGCTGACATTTATTTTTGAATGATTGTGAAAAAAGTTTGAGAACCACTGGCCTAAACCCTTGAGCACTGGAATCTACACTGTTGTGATGTCACAATTGCATTGCATTCTGTGACATACAGGTTCTGGAGTGTAGATTTTAAGCAGATTCGCTCGAGGGGTTGAGGGTGTGTCCATGTAAGATTCCCTTATTCAATTGAAGTGGAATGCATTTTACAATGGCTGTGGAGATTCCTTTCAGGTGACATGGTTAGAAAACAATGGAACAAAATACTCTATGGGGAAAATAAATGATCATCTTTCTGATTGTCCTCCATTCAAAACAGTATGCAATTGCTGTACTTGTGTGCAATTGCTGATAAATAGTTGTAATATTATCATGTAATATTCAAAGCAAGCACAGGGTACAAATGGAGCAGCATGATCAATATTGCTTTCAAAAAGAACTAAAATTATTCATTCATTCACTTTCCTTTGGCTTAGTCCCTGATTTATCAGGGGTTGCCACATCAGAATGAATTAACAGAATAAACTGGCTGTAGTGTACGGGCATGTGTGAGATTGAGAGAGCGTAGGGGTGTTTCCCAGTACTGAGTTGCGGCTGGAAGGGGATCTACTGTGTATAACATTTGCCAGAGTAGTTGGTGACGTCATTCTGCGCATGCTCGAGTGACGTCACTGTCGCTGTCACCGGACGGTAGCTTCGCTGCATTTGTTTGGAGTTTAGATTCGCAATTTACATTTTTATCATAAAATACCTCCTCATTCACTAAATATTTATCTCTCCTACTTGGGGTGAACAATCCCTTAACACACTCATACAAACAAATCTACTTTTAAACGTTCTGTCTCTCGCGCATCCGCCTGGTGTTTGTAGCTTTAGCCTGCTAGCACCGCTGGTCAGCTAAAGCTACCAACCTCTTTCACTCACTTATTTTCTCACTTACTGGCTTTGCTCTTCACCTTGTACAATGTCGCTTGCGTGTCTGTCCTTGAGTGCAGGAGAAGCATCGATGGAGGCGCTGGAGCTGGAGCTGGAAGCAGTGGAGTCCCAGATTCGCTCGCTGGAGACGAAGCGAGAGGGCATCAGGGCTATGCTCTTAACCCGTACTCGCTCGTCTGAGGTAAGTGTTCGATACAACGACAATCCTCCTGCTTCCTCAACCCCGTGTGCTTCTCTGTCCAGGCCCAGCGCACCGAGGACGCGGTTCACCCAGGCGTCGTTCAAGCCGACACCCGGCTACCACGGCCCCTGGGTGCAGCCGCGTAAGGTGCTTACCAGGTCCCGGGGCAGAACGTCTCCTCCTCCGGTGTTCGAGATCCCCACGGAGAACCGCTTCGCCCCTCTCCGCGAGATGGGTCGCGATGTGGCCATCATTGGCAACTCAATCGTGCACCACGTCCGCTCCGCTTCCTCCAAAGGTAACAAAGTACGCACTTTCTGCTTCCCTGGTGCCCGAGTTAAGAATATTTCTGCACAGATACCTACTATCCTGAGCGCTGCCGAGAGCCTCGGTGTCATCATCCTCCACGTGGGGACGAACAACACCGGGCTCCTGCAGACGGAGATCCTGAAGAAGGACTTCAGGAGCCTGATAGAGACGGTTCGACGCACCTCGCCCGCCACGCAGATCATCGTTTCTGGACCGCTTCCTACCTACCGCCGAGGAAATGAAAGGTTCAGTAGACTTTTTGCTCTGAATGAATGGCTATTAACTGGTGTGAAGAACAGAAATTGCTCTTTGCCAATAACTGGAATCTTTTCTGGGAGCGTCCTAGGCTTTTCCGCGCTGACGGGCTGCACCCCAGTCGAGCTGGAGCTGAACTCCTGTCGGACAACATCTCCAGAATACTTCGCTCTATCTGACTAGTAAGTAAAAACTCACAAAATTCACAATTTAGCCATACAGAGTCCTATTCGTCCCACATAAATAACAGTAATGCATACCTAGCTAACCCCATAGAGACTGTGTCTGTTCCTTGCATTATTAGATCAAGAAACAAACGTAATGTGTGCTTCAGAAATAATCTATTAAGAATTAAACCAGAAAAACCACTAAAAAGTGAAAATACAAATTTCATAAAGCTTGGTCTCCTAAACATCAGGTCACTAGCACCTAAAGCACCTATCATAAATGAAATAATAACAGATAACAATCTTAATGCACTCTGTCTCACTGAAACCTGGCTGAAACAAAATGACTATATTAGTTTAAATGAAGCAACTCCTCCAGGATTCCTATATAAAAATGAGGCTCGTCAAACTAGTCGTGGTGGTGGAGTCGCGTCAATCTTTAGTGATATTCTTAATGTTAATCAGAGAAACGGACTTATGTTTAGCTCCTTTGAAGTATTAGCGCTTAATGTTGTCCTTCCAAACACTATGCAAAAACCTATGCTATCTCTCGCTCTAATCACCATATATAGACCCCCAGGACCCTATGTCAATTTTCTAAAAGAGTTTTCTGATTTTATCTCTGACTTACTAGTTAAAACTGATAAAATACTAATTGTAGGAGACTTTAACATCCACATAGATGACGCTAACGACACATTAGGGCTCGGGTTTATGGACTTACTGCTCTCACTAGGAATAAAGCAAAATGTTATTGGTCCAACCCATCGCCTAAAGCATACACTAGATCTAATTCTGTCTTATGGAATTGAGGTCATTGATGTAGACATTATACCACAAAGTGATGATATTACAGACCACTACCTCTTACTATATAAGCTGTGTTTACCTGAAATTAGCAGATCCGCTCCGATATATCGCCCTTGTAGAACTATTGTTCCATCCACCAAAGATGAATTTATAAATAACTTACCTGATCTTACCTGAACTTCGAAATGCACCCGCAAACGCAAATGACCTTGATGTAGTAACCAGCAGTATGGATGCCATCTTTACTAGCACTCTAAATACTGTGGCACCCATCAAACTAAAAAAGGCAAGAGAGAATAAAACTACACCATGGTATAATAGTCATACCCGCGCTCTCAAAACAGCAACCCGTGCCCTGGAATGTAAATGGAAAAAAACCTAATTTAGAAGTCTTTAGAATTGCATACAAAGACAGTATGTCCAGCTATAGGAGGGCTTTAAAATCTGCCAGGGCTGAGCACCTCCGCAAACTGATAATAATCATGACAATCCTAGATTCTTATTTAACACCATTGCTAAATGAACAAATAATCGGTCATCTTTGGAACAAAACGTTCCACCGCAAATTAGTAGTGATGACTTCATAATTTTTTCAGTGATAAAATAGAAGGCTTTAGACAGAAAATAGGAGATATTAAACTCTCTGCACCGCCTTATACTTCAGATCCAGTAAACATGCCACTGAATCTAAATAACCTACAGTGCTTTAAAATCATAGAACAGGAAGAGCTAGACAAAATTATAAATAGCTCTAAATCAGCTACGTGTATATTGGACCCAATTCCAACAAAGTTATTGAAAGAATTGCTACCTGTTATAGGAGAACCTCTTCTTAACATTATCAACTCTTCTTTATCTTTAGGCCATGTTCCAAATCCTTACAAGTTAGCTGTTATTAAACCTATTATTAAGAAACCACAACTGGACCCCAGCAACTTAGCTAATTATAGGCCTATTTCAAATCTTCCATTTATATCTAAAATACTAGAAAAAGTTGTTTCTGCTCAATTATGCTCCTTTCTGCAGACGAACAATGTTATTGAAGTGTTTCAGTCAGGTTTCAGAGCTCATCACAGTACAGAAACTGCATTAGTGAAAATAATGATTTACTCTTAGCTGCTGACCAAGGGTGCATCTCGCTATTAGTTCTACTCGATCTTAGTGCGGTTTTTGACACCATTGACCATGGTATCCTTATTAATTGCTTAAAGTCTACAGGTGTCCAGGGACAGGCCCTACAATGGTTTAAGTCATACTTATCTGACCGTTACCAGTTTGTGAATATTAATGGACAGCCTTCACAAATCAGCCCAGTAAAATACAGGGTGCCTCAAGGATCAGTTTTAGGCCCTTGCTGTTTACAATATACATGCTACCCCTGGGAGACATTGTTAGAAGACATGGGATCAGCTTTCACTGCTATGCAGATGATACTCAATTATATATTTCAACTAAACCTGACGAGACATCTAAACTGTCCAAGCTAACTGAGTGTATTAAAGATGTTAAAGACTGGATGACCAACAATTATCTTTTCTTAAGCTCAGACAAAACAGAATTATTACTTATTGGGCCTAAATCCTGTACACAGCAGATCTCACAACTCGACCTACAATTAGAGGGATACAAAGTTAGCGTTAGCTCTACTATAAAAGATCTGAGTGTCATATTAGACAGCAATTTAACTTTTAAAAATCATATATCCTATGTCACAAAAACTGCTTTCTTTCATCTGAGAAATATCGCTAAGTTACGAAGTATGCTATCCATCTCAGATACAGAAAAGCTAGTCCATGCTTTTATGACTTCTAGGCTGGACTACTGTAATGCACTGTTTGCTGGCTGCCCAGCATCCTCTTTTAACAAACTTCAATTAGTACAAAATGCAGCTGCCAGAGTTCTTACCAGGTCTAGAAAATTTGATCACATCACACCAATTTTATCCTCCTTACACTGGCTGCCTGTTAAGTTTCGTATTGAATTTAAAATATTGCTTCTTACATGTAAAGCTTTAAATAATCTAGCTCCTGTTTATCTAACCAATCTTCTGTCTCGCTACAATCCAACTCGCTCTTTAAAGTCTCAAAACTTAGGGCTTCTGGTAGTACCTAGAATAGCAAAGTCGAGTGAAGGAGGTCGAGCCTTCTCATTTATAGCTACTAAACTCTGGAATAGCCTTCCTGATAACGTCCGAGGCTCAGACACACTCTCCCAATTCAAAACTAGATTAAAGACCTATCTGTTCAGTAAAGCGTACACTTAGTGACTGTGACGCTCCAGAGACAGACGAGTCTTCGCTGAGGCCAGCTTCCAGCCTCCGCCACTGAGACTGCAGCTCTGCACAAGACGTTTGGCCAGCGGAGAAATTAAAATGATCGTGCCCAACTGAGCCTGGTTTCTCTCAAGTTTTTTTTTCTTCACTTCTGCCATTAGTGAAGTTTTTTTCCCTCTCCGCTGTCGCCACTGGCTTGCATGGTTCGGGATCTGTAGAGCTGTGCATCGTTGGATTTGCCCTTCAATATTTGGACTCTCAGTAGTGATTATTAAACCACACTGAACTGAGCTCAACTGAACTGAACTTAAACACTACAAACTGAACTACACTGTTCCTATTTACTGTGACCTTTTATGTGAAGCTGCTTTGACACAATCTATATTGTATAAGCGCTATACAAATAAAGGTGAATTGAATTGAATTGAATTGAATCATTCCGCTGTGGCAACCCCTGATAAATCAGGAACTAAGAAAAATTAATGAATTAATAAATAAATATAAATAAAGCTGTGGCAATGATTTGCAATGAAAGGGTGGTGCTATGACTATGACTCAATATCGGAACATAGATGTCTTCAGGAGAAGAATCTCATCAAGTTTGTGAATTTTCAGGAAGATCGGACATTGTGTGGCTGAATTATAAGTACTTCCTCCTCAGTGGCGAAGCACTGAACATTGTCAGTCTGCCACGGACACGCCCTTTGGCAAAACTCTAGATCGTCACAATTTATCATCACAAAGGCCTTTGGATTATACTAACAGAACTTGCTTGGAGGAGTTTGTTACAGTGTAAAACATTTCATTTAATGTTGCCAGCAGGTGGCGCTATAACTGTAACTGAATATTGGCATGTAAACGTGTTCAGGTCAGGACTGTTATCAAACAAGTGAATTTTGAGGCAGATCGGACAATGCATGTCTAAGTTATAAAAACTTCCTGTTTCGTGGTGAAACATTAAAGTTTGTGAGGTCACCATGGACACGCCCTTCTACAAAAACTCTGGATCTTCACAATTTAACATCGCCAAGGCCTTTAGATGACAAAAGCCAATTTTGGTTTCGATCTGACAAAATCCCTAGGAGGAGTTTGTTAAAATACAACACCTGGAAATGGCAAAACCTGCACTTTTTTGAAAAGGAATTTAAAAATATCCCACTTCCTGTTCACTTTTGGATTTCGCTTCAAGACACTTTTTTCTAGTTTTGGCATGTTTGATTTGTGTGTTAATTTTCATACGTGTGGGTGAAACGTAGCTCGGGGGCTATTCTGTCAAACGCACATAGGAGACGCTGTCGTGCCATTTTGCCACACCCACTTCCGAAGCACTTATCACACGTAAATCTTCGCCATTTTCGGTGTGTGTGCAAAGAGTTTTTAAGCACGTTTAGACCCTTAAAAATGCTATTCATTTAAAAAGGGAAATTTCCCGGGAAATTGTAAACATCACATCATGGTTAATATGGACAGTTGTTAAATTTCCCGGGAAATTGTATTTTATGAAAACATCACATCATGGTTTAAGGGGACAGTTGTAAAATTTATACACACGCACATCATGGTATGTAGGGTCATTTTTTCAAATGCATAAAAAACTAATAAGGGGCTTTATTAGGAGTCATAAAACAGCATAGTGGGTCTCAGAATTACAGGGTCACGGATATGTCCCTCTATACCATGGTGACCCTGTAATGCTGGTGAGTAACCTGGTGTTTTGACCCTGTAAACCATGTATACAAGAACACAAACACACACATAATTCATGTTCAGACAAAACAATACCAATGTTTTGACTTCAATATTTGTTGGAATAATTCAGCTTTGCAGCCAAATTTTTAACCGTGGCCTGCTGTTAGGCTACTCTATATTTTGTTTATAGAATAAAACATATGAAAATTTTACTCAAACACACAGGCTACATCAGGGGTTCCCAAACTTTTCAACCTGCAACTCCCAAAATAACAATGTCAGTGATTTGCGACCCCCATTTTTTCGAAGGTGGTTATAAATATAAAAAGGTTTCACACACAACTATAGGCATATATAAACATGAGCATATTGACAACACAATATGCAACAGTCTAATAATAACTATATAATGTTTTATAAGTCATTTATAAATTTTATTTAATATTAACCTCATATATTTTATTTTTAATGTATTAGAGTGCCATAAAGGTTGTCAGAACATTTAACATGGCCCCGTAAAATCAATCTGCTGCAGATAAAGCTATTGCTGTGTGGTTAATCTCACAGGGGTCGCAATCCAAAAGAAAGGAATCCAAAAGAAAAAGAAATTAAAGGCTAATGGATTTTTTGTTGTTGTTGTTGTTGTTGTTTCTTTAATATAACTATTAACAATCTTCTGTGGGTTATGAATAAAATATCATTCATTCATTCATTATCTTTTCAGCTCAGTCCCTTTATTAATCAGGGGTCGCCACAGTGGAATGAACTGCCAACTTATTGAGCATATGTTTTACACAGCACATGCCCTTCCAGCCACAACCCATCACTGGGAAACACCCATACACTTAACTTCACACACATACACTACGGACAATCTTAAATGGTTATAAAACTTTATGATCATTTATTCATTTTCTTTTCGGCTTAGACCCTTTTATTAATCCGAGGTCACCACAGCGGAATAAACCACCAACTATTCCAGCAAATGCTTTACGCAGCAGATGCCCTTCCAGCCACAACCCATCACTGGGAAACACCCATAGACTTCAATTCACAAACATACACTACAGACAATTTAGCTTACCCAGTTCACCTATAGCGCATGTCTTTGGATTTTGGGGGAACCTGGAGAACCTAGAGGAAACCCAAGCGATCATGGGGAGAACATGCAAACTCCACACAGAAATGCCAACTCACCCAGCCAAGGCCCGAACCAGCGACTTTCTTGCTGTGAGGCGATCGTGCTACCCAATGCGCCACCGTGACGCCTTGAAGAAAATATGGTAATTCTAATACTTCAATAAAATTTATTTGAGTTTTGCAAATCACAAACCGCCCCCTTGTTCTGCAACCCCCACTTTGGGAACCACTGGGCTACATAATAAACAATCTAAAAATGCTGACTTGTTTTTACAGAACGCTGGGTTTGTCTATATTTGAAACAATGTTGGGGTCAAAACAACAGCATTTTTTTAATTTATAACACTTTTTAAACCAAAGGTTGTGTTTGTCCATGTTTGACTTATACACAATGGATTAACACAACATTTTTTCCAGAAGAAAATGTAGTAAATGCAAAGAATCTAGGATTTTAAAGTAGTGTTTTCAGGTGGATGGATGGATGGATGGATGGATGGATGGACGGACGGACGGACGGACGGACGGACGGACGGACGGACGGACGGACGGACGGACGGACGGACGGACAGACAGACAGACAGACAGACAGACAGACAGACAGACAGATAGATAGATAGATAGATAGATAGACTTTTTGCATTAGAAAAAATGTTAACATTTAGTTTATTTATTGTATTTTAATAAAGATTGTTGAATTATAAGCCCATTTAAATCCCCTTTGAAAACTCCCTTAGAAGTTTATTAAGACACTTTCTTCTCCCTGGACTATATTTTACCCTATTTGTGTAAATATATAAAATATTCATACTATCAGGCTACTCTCAAGTGTCTTGATTGGCTGGATGCATGATTGCTTTTTATTGCATTTAGATTGTTGCTTAGAAATGCAAAGATGCCCCTGAAGTATTATCATAGTGCATACCTAAGCAATAAGTCTCACTTCCCCCTTTAAAGAATATTTAGAGCTTTTTTATTTAGAATGAAGTTAATTTGCTTTTAAAACTGAGTATTTATTCACCATTAAGCAGGAAAAGCCTCGAAAAATATGAAAATTCAACTATTTCTGTTTTTAGAATAAAATTTTTTAGAAATCCTTTTATTTTAAAGTATACAGTTAGCATTCATAATGGCACCAATGTAGAAAATTTACTTTAAAGCTGGTTATCAAGCTACAATGTTTGCCCTAAAACAGTTAATGAGTTTTATATAAAGTTATATCAAACTGATTATGTGCAGAAAAATACTTGAAATGAAATGACAAACACCCCACACAACCATGCAGAAAAACTCAAGGCCACCAGATGTGGAAAAACACTCACCACTTTTATAAATGTTTAAATAGTGAATAAACATGAATGCTTTTGAATGAATCACCAATATAAACAGATAATTTGCAGCAAGTTACTGCAAAGTCGACCCAAATGATTCATTGCTGCCTATCTATATGTTTTGGGTTTCGGGTAACATGTTAAACTAATTCTATGATGTCTCGGTGACATTCTTGAACAGCAGGGGAGTGACAGAAACATGGACTGCAGATGAGACCACAGGGACAGTCGAAGCCTCTTTGAAGTCAATAGCAGACTGTATTAGCAACAGCTTCATACATGTATAGACAGCAGCTGGGGAAACAGAAACGGCCACGGTTGTGATAACAAGGATTGTTTGCCTTATGTAATAAACAATAGCTGAGTTGTACTTTAGATATTAGGGGAAACTTCTGAGATGTAAATGTCGAAAAGAGTCAAGTGTGGAGTGCGGAGAGAGTTGAAGTTCAGGGTAAACTGAGATGCAAGGCAAAGAAAGCTGCTGGCAGAACTGAGCAGAGGTTTGACATGGAGAGCATGGTTGTATTAGGTTCTGCAAGCTTTCAGCTGTTAGTTTTGTCACTCAAACAGATTGCAGAATGTGCAGGTTAAATGCCATTGAGGAAAGGCAGCCAAATTACCAAACAAATAAATACATACGTTACCATGGACCTCAAAAACAGTCAGAAGCATTGAGTTTTTGAAAGCTAAATAAATGAGCTTTTTGGTGATGTATTGTCTGTTAGGATAGCACAAAATTCGCTTGAGATACAACTGTTTATAAATCTGAAAACTGAGGGTTTTAAAAAAATCTAAATATTGGAGAAAAAATGCTTTTAAATTTGTCTAAATGAAATAGCAATGCAGGCCTCCTGGTGGCGCAGTAGGTAGCACAATCGCCTCACAGCAAGAATGTCACTGGTTCAAGGCTTGGGTGAGTCAGTTGGCATTTCTGTGTGGAGTTTGCCTGATCTTCCTGTGCTGGCGTGGGTTTCCTCTGGGTGCTCTGGTTTTCCCCACAAGTCCAAAGACATGTGGTATAGGTGAATTGGGTAGGTGTATGTGTTTATAGTGTATGTGTGTGAATTGAAGTGTATGAATGTTTCCCAGTGTTGGGTTGTGACTGGAAGGGCATCTGCTGTGTAAAACATATGCCGGATAAGTTGCCGGTTCATTCTGCTGTGGCGACTCCAGATTAATAATGGGACTAAGCCGAAAAGAAAATGAATGAATAAATGAAATAGCAATGCACATTACTAGTCAGAAATTGAGTTTTGATGAATTCACAGCACACACGAAAACTTATTTTGTTGCTTGTTCAAGCTAATTATTTAAAATGAGCTGAAACAACACAATTCTTAAGTTTTTTTGGGGGCAACTTAATTGTTTATGTTTAATCCACTTAAATTTTGGCATTTCTGTGTAGAGTTTGCATGTTCTCTCCGTGTTGGCATGGGTTTTCCCCACAGTCATGCGCTATAGGTAAATTAAATGGGCTGTGTTGGCCGTAGTGTATGAGTGTGAGTGGGTGTGTGAGGGTGTTTCCCAGTGCTGGGTTGTGGCTGGAAGGGCATCCGCTGCATAAAACATGCTGGATAAGTTGGCGGTTCATTACACTGTGACGACCCCTGGTTAATAAAGGGACTAAGCTGAAAAGAAAATGAATGAATGAATGAATAATAGGTTTTCTATTGGGACAACATAATTGTATTATGTGAAACCCAGCATTTTTTTTACAGTGTAGATAATTTACAAAATTTCTCCACAGAAGATGATATTATACTTAATATGGTATTGATCTTTGCCATAAAACAAATTAATACTATATATATATATATATATATATAAAACCTTGAATAAGAATCACGGTTTTACGGTATTGTAATTGCTTCTATAAAATATGTTCTTTTTAAATGTCTGGGTAAAATAACTAGAACGTTTTCCCCCATTAAACACAATGTATTTTATTTTGAGAAACTTTTAAAATATTTTGGAGCAGTAAATATGTCAGACAAAGTATTTCAAATGAATCGTTGACTTCTGCTGTTTACATTAGTTTAAAAAAAAACAGATTTCTTTCAACTTGAAAAGGCGTGTTTGGAGAGCTTTTCTGCTGGAGATACCGTTGTCCTAAAAAACTTAAAACAAAATGTTAAAAAAAGAATTGATTTACTTATACCGTAGAAACTATATCAGAAAATGTTGGCGGTTTTAAAACCTTGACTTTCTCAAACCGCAGTATACTTTGAAAACAGTTATCGTTCCATGCCTAGTTGATGCTGCAATATTTTATATATGAATCTGTTTTGAACCTATGAAGGAAGCAATAGCCATTAAAGTTGTTTTTATTGTTGTTGATAAAGTAGACTGGAGGAAGATTAATGATCAATCTCATTGTAATGGCGGGAAGAAAAGATGAGGAATAGCCAAAGCTGAAGGCAAACCAACATGTATAAACTTGAAAACTTCACACACCTAAATGAGACAACCAACAACTCAAACTACAAACAAAAGCAATATATAGCAGAGTAAAGCCGCAGTCACACTGCACTTTTCGCCCCATAAACTTCCATTCATATACATGCAAATGCGACTGACTGGAAAATCAAGCTTGGGCGACACGTTTTACAGTTCGCTGCGTTGCAAAGTGTCATAATGGGGTATGACAAAAAACAAGGGATAGATCCAAATGCAGTAAAATATTATTTAATAAGCAAACAAAGAAGATTCAAATAACAGGCAAGGGACAAAAACTGACAAAACAAACACAAGTGCAAAAACTAAAAGCACTGAGGTGAATCAAACAAAATCTAAACAGGAATACAAATACACAGAGACAATACTAAAAGTGAACAAACAAACTGAACCGAACAAGCATGAGGAACTGGAGCACAAAAATAAAGTAGGACAGAGCAAAACAGAACAGAGCAAAATCCAAAGGCAAACTAAACATAACAGAACTTATAAGGACAGAACCAATTAGACAACAAGGAACAGCTGGAAACAAGTGATCATGTGAGTGTAACGAAGTTATATTTTTCATTGTGAATCCTCCTGAATTATGCAGTAGTTATGTGTTTTATAGAGTAAGGGCGCCCTCATGTGGTTTGTTTGGGTACCGCAGACATACAAGTAAGGCAGGAAGTGACCTAGCGCAGCAGATGCTGTGAGACAGCTATGCTGTGGGTAGGTGTTTTTCATGCTCCGTCTTAGTTTATTAATATTAGCTTAAGAAAGTAGCAATTTCAAACATTTAGTTTATAATTCAGTTATATTATCATTAAGCATTAAGTTTGACTTGTGACATGTAGTTTTTGTAAGTTAAATGGCTTTTTATAAATGTCTACTGGATTGTGCTCTTTAGCAAGGCCATGCGGTTGATTCGATTTTCTATTTTATTTAGATGTTGTATGTCTGCAGCAAGCAATCCACTAAAAAGGGCTGTACTGTTTATTATTTCAGGTATGTCGATGTTTATTTGTTAATTGTGAATGTTACGTTTTATGCTAAATGTTCATATGATTATCAGTTCATATATGGATATTAATGATGTAATAAGCAGATGCTGTGAAACAGCCATGCTGTGGATGTTGTATGTCTGCAGCAAGCAATCCACTAAAAAGGGCTGTACTGTTTATTATTTCAGAGCATTGCACACAACACAGAGGAAGAAGAGTTGAAGGACCGGAGAAGTTACATTGGTGCCGTGACTCGTCAGATCACCTGATCAACTTGATGAAGATCGCCGAGAGGTTGCTGCTTTGGTCCCTGTCTGACATAATTTGATTTATGAACATTTGGATGCATCTTTTTGCAATTTAAGACTTTCTAAAAAGAAAAAATAAGGGAAATTTGCAACAATTTTGTTTGATTTTGTAACTACTATTGTTTTTTTTGTGAACTGACATTGTTTCATTAACTTTAAAATAATAGGTGAGAAATTTGTAGATCGTTTCAATATTAGTTCTCCTATTAGCCCTTTTATTCCACGTGGGAGGGGTGTCATCACTAACAGTGCTTGCAAAGATGGACCTACTATCAATAGGATGGGCCTTTCCCATGTGACATCTGATTATGTTCAAGGTGTGGGTCGTGGGCTTTTCGTTCATGATCCGACTGCGCAGCACAGTGTTGGAAATACGTCTGCGACACACAATACCAGTTGTGGCAGTCAAATTTTAGATTGTCTAACTGATATGTTTGGGCGACTGGGTGAACAAATTAGTGATGCTGTTGCTACCAAAATAATAGAGAACAGTACAATGTCTGTGAATCGAGAGGCTCATGTTAACAGAGGGGTAAATTCTGACAGCTTTACCAAGCAAGATGTTTCCCGTGTAACAGTTTATGTCACTTCTGATAGGGACCCTGTGATTTTTAGGGGAGACGGAAGTGATAAATTCCCAGTGCATGAATGGATTGAAATGACCAAAACACTTTTGTTCAAACAGAAGTGTGCTGTTGAAAATCAGGCGGATGAAATAATGTCACGCTTAATGGGCAAAGCTGGAGATATTGTGCGGATTAGTTTAAGGAGCGACACATCTCTTAACGTGAAGAGTGACCCTGAAATAATTTACTCTATCCTCCTGAAATATTTTAGTATCGCACCATCTTGCCTTCCTTTGGCAGACTTTTATTCAACTCTGCCTAAGGTGGGTGAGTCTGCAGTGGATTACTGGATCAGAGTCAATAAAGCGGCAGATCTAGCAGATGAAGGCTTGCGTAGACGGTCGTGTTATGGATGATATCAGTGCAGAGGTGGCTCGAATGTTTGTAAAATACTGCCCTGATCCAGTATTATCAGATTTTTTTAAGCACAAGCCGATTAGTGAATGGACTGCAAAAGAAGTTCAGGGGAGATTGGATGAGTATCAGAGAGAGCAGCGCTCGTCTCTGACATCTGCCAGCTCTCTTGACATGAGAAATGTTGATGTGTTACCATGTGACAATCTTTTGCCGATGTCTCGCTCGCAGGAAACGAATGCTAGTTTTGCGCACTACACGAGTTCCCCTCCTGTGTCTGATGGTGTGCAAGACTGGGTGCACAGTGCTTGCTGTCCAGAAAGAGCAGTTCGACAGTCACATGACCAGGAGGGAAATTCGAATGAACATATCCTGAATTGTATGATGGGTATGCTGGAACAGGTAGTGGAAAGAGTGCACCAGAGTAGCAACGTCCAACCTGAAAGGAATGTAATTCCCAGGTACAGAGGTAGGGTAAGGGGCTGTGGAGTTTGCGGTAATACTTCGCATTCCACTGTCTCACTGCCTGAGAGACAGGTTGTGTTTTAGCTGCTTTTCACCTGGCCATGCACAGTCAGCCTGTCCGCAGTCTCAGTCGGGAAACTGACCAACCTGTATATGGAGGGAGGTTGTGCAGGTTTTGATAGTAACTCCCAAAATGTCGTAGATGTTGTAAATGCTGAATAAATGTTCATGTCTGCCAAAGAGTCTTGTTGTAGTGAGAATGTAGTGTTTCAGAACACAAATGCTATCTGCAGCAGTGACAGTTTGTTCTACACTTCAGTCATGGTAGATGATAAGGTAGCCTTGAATGGTATGCTTGACAGTGGTTCTATGGCATGTACCATGAATGAAAGTGCAGAGCAAAAACTGTTGGAAGCTGGTATAATCAATGATCAAAATGGAGATAGCCCAGATGTGCTATTAATAGGTTGTGGTGGTAGCCAGGTAAAACCTAAACGTACGGTGTCACTTCAACTTGAGATTTATGGATGTAAAATGCTGGTACATACCCTGGTTGTCAGTGGGCAGCACGACGAATTCATTGTTGGTAACGAATGTCCATTAAGCACATTATACGGTGTTCTAAGCAATGTGACTTGTTTTGGACAACAGTTTCAACACCTCTTCATTGTAATGATCCTATGGCTGAGACTTACCTTTCTATGCTTGCAGGCTTGAATCGTTGGAGGGGTGACGAAAATTCCTGACAAAATAGGTACTGTGAGATGTAATTCAGCAGTTTGTTTAGAGCCTGGCCGTGAGTACCTTGTATGGGGAAGACTGCCTAAGCATGTAGTGGTGTCGCCGGGTAGTGCTGTTGTGACTGAGCCCACAAGTTCTCGTTCTGCACCTAAGGGCATTCTGGTAGCCAGACTTGTCACACATCTATGGGGAGACAGGTGGGTTCCATTGAAGTTAATCAATACATGGAACAAACCTGTTATGCTGAAGCGTAATGCCAAGATAGCTGACTTGTTTCCAGGTGTTGCACTGGAGGATTTGGATGATGGAGCATTATATTCACAGATGCAGAAAACTCAGCCAGTGGATAGTGTCTCCTTAGGTTCGAACTGTAATGGAGAGAAACTGAAATCTGTTGGTCTGGAAGGGCTTGACCTAGATTCCTGTGATGTGTCTGAATCCTGTAGGAAGAAGTTGGCTGAGATGGTCATGCAGTACAATTATGTGTTTTCACGCCATCATTTAGATTGTGGTAATGCTACTGAATTTGTTCACAGGATCCATCTTTCAGACACAAAACCTTTCCGACTTCCATATCGGCGCGTTGCACCCAGCGAATATCAAGTGTTGCGTCGCGTGTTGACTGAAATGGAGGAGAAGGAGATTATTCGCAAGTCGACCAGTGAGTTTGCATCTCCTTTAGTCCTCGTCTGGAAAAGAATGGGGATTTACGTGTCCTGTAACAGACTTTCGATAGTTTAAACAAGAGAACACTGAAAAGATGCGCATCCACTTCCCCACCAGGCCGATTGTTTAGCTGCATTAGGGGGGAATTCATTGTTTAGGACAATGGACCTGACCTCTGGCTTTTACAACATGCCGTTGCATAAGGTTGACCGAAAGTACTCTGCCTTTACAACACCTATGGGTTTATATGAGTACAATCGGCTTCCTCAAGGCCTTTGTAACAGCCCAGGAAGTTTCATGCACATGATGACATGCATTTTCGGTGACCAAAACTTCTTGAGTTTGTTATGTTATTTGGATGATTTGATAGTGTTTGGGCCTGATGAAATTACAGCACTGGATCGTCTTGAGATGGTTTTCAGCCGATTGAGGAAACATAACTTAAAACTTGCTCCCAAAAAATGTAACTTCTTAAGGAAATCTGTGTAGCGTTTAGGGCATGTTGTTGATGAGTTTGGAGCGTCCACAGATCCAAGTAAGGTGGACAGTATTTCCAAAATGACCGGATTGAATTTTAATGGAGGCTGATGGACTTACACCATCCCAGAAGCGCATACGGTCGTTTCTTGGGATGGTCAACTATTATCAGCATTTCATACCCAATTACTCCTCTGTGGCCAAGCCGCTTTTTGATCTTTTAAAGGGTCAGAAACAGAAGATCAAGTGGGGTCGTGCAAATAAACGGGTCTGTGTACCACAGAAGTTGAGTGTGACTGATTGGACATCTGAAGTACAGTTGGCATTTGAACATCTTAAGTTGGCCATGGTACAGGCGGTTGTCTTGGCTCACCCTGAATTCAGCCGCCCTTTTGTTCTTTCGACTGATGCTTCTTCAGACGGCATTGGGGCCGTTCTCTCCCAGGTCCAGTTAGGAGAATCTAGAGCTAGACCTATAGCGTTTGCTAGTAAGTCGCTTTCCCCATCTCAGCGAAATTACCCAGCACATCGCTTAGAGTTTTTAGCATTAAAGTGGGCAGTCTGCGAGAAATTCAGTCACTGGCTTAAGGGTCATGTTTTCACGGTATGGACTGATAACAACCCGCTCACACATATTCTATCCAAGCCCAAGCTTGATTGTTGTGAGCAGCGATGGGTCGCCAAATTTGCGGCATACAATTTCGACATCAATATATACCGGGCTCACAGAATGTTGTGGCTGATGCTTTGAGTAGAGTTCCATTTGTGAGATCTAATATTGGTTCTAGACTTTTAAGCGAATCGCATGACAGACTTTTAAATGAGGTGCAAGGACTCTCTGCTGGTTCAGTTCAGGATGCTTTAGGTGGTCTTGTGGATCTGAAGGGAAGCCAAACACTCCTTGTGGTGGTCTTGTGCATGTTAATTCTAATAGTGTTGCTGGAACATGCTTGGATAAGGAGGAGGTTGTGGCTGTGCTTGACTCACAAGAGGCATGGGATGAAGGTGCAAGACTTGCAGGATGAAGTGCTTTGTCAATCATAGAGCATCTTCCTCAGATAGTTTCTGAGCCAGAGAGTCAACTCATTTACTCCGAGCGTGATTTACGTGGGAAACAGCTCTCTGATAGTGTACTGTCGAGGGTAATTTTTTATGTGGAGCGTCATCGCAAACCATCCAGACGAGAGAGAGCTGGGGAATCTGTTGGGGTGCTCAGATACCTTAAGCATTGGGAGAAGTTTGTTATGAAGGACGGCATCCTCTACAGAATCTCCCATGATCAGCTGTCTAAAGGTAAGCGTTTTCAATATGTGGTCCCACAGTCGCTTCAGTTAGAGGTGTTGAGAGGCATTCATGATCAGGCAGGCCATCAGGGGCAGTCCAGAACTTTGGGACTTGCGAGACAACGTTTTTTTTTTTGTATTGCTAGAGATGTTAGAGAGCATGTACGTCATTGTCAGAGGTGTGTAGTCAGCAAAACTCCTGAGCCTGAGGGCCGAGCCCCCTTAGAGAGTATTGTGACCAGCAGACCACTACAATTGGTGTGCATTGACTTTTGGTCTGCTGAAGATCATAATAACAGATCTGTCGATGTCCTAGTGATTACTGATCACTTTACTAGGTTGGCTCAAGCTTATCAGTGTAATGATCAGTCTGCTAGACAGGTGGCACGTATCTTGTGGGATAAATACTTTTGTATTTTTGGATTTCCTGAGCGCATACATAGCGATCAAGGTGCTAGTTTCGAGGGCCAGCTGATTAGTGAGCTTCTACGGGTGTCTGGGGTGCAAAAATCGCGCACAACTCCTTACCATCCTATGGGAAACGGGAGTGTTGAGCAGTTTAACAGAACTCTAGGTGGTATGATTCGTGCTTTAGCCCCTGAAGCGAAACGTAATTGGCCGAGACAGCTGCAGTCTTTGACTTTTCTGTACAAATGTACTGTTCATGAGACTACGGGTTATGCACCATTTTATCTCATGTTCGGTAGATTTCCTTGCCTTCCAGTAGACCTAATTTTCCGCTCTGTTTTGGAAGATCACACAGTCACTTGCTATGACAAATACATAGGTTCTCTTTTGAAAGATCTGGAAGTGGCCTTGTCCATAGCTCAGACTCATGCTAAAAAGGAACAGCATAGACATACAGTTCTCTACAATAGGAGAGTCAAGGGTCAAGACATTGAAATTGGTGATCGCGTGCTGTTAGCGAACAAGGCTGCAAGAGGGAAGAGGAAGTTAGCTGACAAGTGGGCATCTACTATTTTTCTTGTAGTAGATAAGAATGTCGATACTCACATTTTTAAGATAAGGGATGTGAATACCGATCAAGTAAGAGTGGTGCATCGTAACTTGTTGCTACCTGTGAACTTTTTGCCACTAAACAAAGCAGAAGATCTGATAAGGTTCCTTCCTTGGTCGTATAAGCTGACTCATGTGAGGAAGCTGGTGATTCCTTGACAGGCGTAAATGTTGACAGTCCAGATCCTGAGTTGTATGTCAGAGATAAGATTGCACAGTCATCTGAGATTTCAGTGTCTACAGGCAATAATGATGGTTTGTCTCTTTACGGCAATGTTTCATCTGCTTCCGCAGTCAGTCATGGTCATACATCTGACTGGGTTTTAGGTCTATCCGAGAGTTGTTCGCAGTTGGGATCAACTGTATCTTTGATCAGTTTATTAGTAAGTCCAGAAAATGATTGCTCTGATGAATTGAGTACTATTGGAACTACTGATTTTGCAGTTGCAAGTCCTGCTCATTACGTCATTTCAATTCCTTTGTCTGATGTTGCCAATGTTGATGATGGGTTGTCTGTTTCAGACTCCAGAACGTTTATCCTCCCTCGGTCTCGTTTTGGACTTATACTGAAACCTGTGAATAGACTTTTGTGTACCATGTCTGGACAAAATGTTGTGACAATGCAGAATGAAAGAGTTTTGACTGTTTGAACATCTGTTTTCTTTTTCTAGATTATGGATAAGACAATACACGTTGTTCTTAGGGATTTTATTTATTGTACTTTATATAGTTTTTCTTTTCTCTTTATTTTTGCTTCCAATTGTAATTCTTTTTTTATGACATACCTGGATATGGTCCAGTTGTTTTTGTTTTGATTTGTGTTTGCTTATGTATATACCGTGATATGGAATTTTGTGAGATGTATGTAGGCATCTTACTGCCTGTGGATAGGTGTTTTTCATGCTCCGTCTTACTTTATTAATATTAACTTAAGAAAGTAGCGATTTCAAACATTTAGTTTATAATTCGGTTATATTATCATTAAGCATTAAGTTTGACTTGTGACATGTAGTTTTTGTAAGTTAAATGGCTTTTTATAAATGTCTACTGGATTGTGCTCTTTAGCAAGGCCATGCGGTTGATTTGATTTTCTATTTTATTTAGATGTTGTATGTCTGCAGCAAGCAATCCACTAAAAAGGGCTGTACTGTTTATTATTTCAGGTATGTCAATGTTTATTTGTTAATTGTGAATGTTACGTTTTGTGCTAAATGTTCATATGATTATCAGTTCATATATGGATATTAATGATGTAATAAGCAGATGCTGTGAGACAGCCATGCTGTGGATGTTGTATGTCTGCAGCAAGCAATCCACTAAAAAGGGCTGTACTGTTTATTATTTCAGAGCATTGCACACAACACAGAGGAAGAAGAGTTGAAGGACCGGAGAAGTTACATGAGCAGGCATAAAGGAAATTAAAACAAAAACCAAAACAAGAGCTAGTGCCCTCAAGAGTCCACATGAGGGCACTACAGCAGGTGTGACAAAATTCAAGCTTAGTGAACTCTGACCAGCGAAATAGCTGAATTGTCTGAGACCAATCGAAGATCAAAACATGGCCTCTCTGAACAGAAATTTTAAATATGGAGCAATCGCTCTCTTTTTTTAATACCTAATCATCTTGTTTAATCCCGCCCTTTTCACAGCGCCGTATTTCACAAGCTCAAACTCTAGTGTGACTGCGACATCAATAAAGAACTAAGCTAGACACAGGTGATGAACATAATCAGTAACTATGACAATAAAGAAGTATACAGGAACTAGAGGAGTAAAGGAAGCAGCAACAAAATCCAAACAAAAAGTCACACTAACACTAAAGGATTAGCTCATCCAAGAATTTTTTTACAGGTGTCTTTGGCATACAAAAGTGTATTTGGAGCATTGTATGTTTACAGTTGAACCACTGAAGTCACATGGAATGTTTTGGCCATATTTTTGGTGTCTTTTCTGGACTTCAAATGTTTCCAGATCATTTTCGGGCTGTCTATGGAGGATGTGAGAGCTCCTGGATATCATCTAAAATATCTTAATTCATGCTCTGAAGATGAACAGGGTTTGAAACAACATGAAAGTAAGTGATTATTAAGAGACTTTTCATTTTTAGTTTATTTTTAATCACATTTATGTGTGGAGTAAAAGGAAACTGAACCATGTATAGTTGTTTGCACTAGAAAACTATAGCTAAAACAATATTTAAATTGTTTATAACTTGTATTAAGAGGCATTTTCTTTCATTTGCTCACAAGTAGATGAGTGAAACTTTTACACCTGATGACTTTCAACCCTTTTTGCTGATTTCTTTGACAGTATAGACTCTATGAGTGGGACTTCTTCTAATCTTTTGATCTAAATGACAAAATGAGCTTGTAGAATTTGCATGTGAATGTAAAAGGAGACACTCAACCACACATCACACCAAATGCTCAATTTCAACCCACATTTAGAAGCGGTCAAAAGTTTACCATGCTTACATCTGTAATTAGTGTCTTCCACTAGTGATTGGATCCACAAAAATGCATTTTAAGAGCAGGTGTAAACAGGCCAGAATGTCTTGGTCGGGAGCCTGAGGGGTAATAAGATCTCCAAACTGTAAACACTTGTTGTCTCTCTTAAATCCGCCAGAGCTGCTGACGGAGCTGCCGATCTGCACAGTAGAAGGAATTCTACTAAGTATAAAGCGATAGCTCCTGGAGATCAGGAGAGATTGCAGAGAACAGCATGAATTGAAGAGAGTGTTGCGATTGACTGACAGACGGTGGAACACTATTGACGTACAAGAAGAGAGAGAAAGAGAGAGAGAGGAATGCATACCTCACTGCTGTAGTACAAGCTCTCTGGGATGGAAACATGTTGTGGAATTTTGGAGGGAAAAAAGGGAGAGCAAGAGAGAGAGAGAGAGAGAGAGGTGCAAGTGAGGGTCGTCAGGACTCATTAAGGATTGAGAAACGGAGAGAGAAGAGAGCACAGATATAAAAATACTCAGCAGCAACTGATCCTCAGAAGTGTGGCATCTGATTAAGTGCTTGTCGATCTGAGTTGTATGTTGATAACGAGCAATAGACAGCTGAACTCAGAGCTCAGTCTTATACAGATGGGAAGGAGAAACTGACTGTTTCCAAAGGCTTCCTGACAGACCTTGCTGCGCTGGACAATGACTGTGAGTCAAATGGAAACCCAATTGAGTTGAACACACATTCACAATCCGCAATGTACAGTAAAATTGAGATTTAGAGGCTTTTAGCTTTTCAATAAAATGTTTCTATATTTATTCTTTGGCAGTCTAATGTACAGACACATTTTTTAAAATACACTTTTGCATGTATTCTTTTTTCACACGCTAGCAATTTGTGTCTGTAGACTGTTTTCTTAAAATGTTTTATGGAAAATTATAGTTATAAATTCCTACTGCAGCATATAACGAGTTTGTAAATTACACAGTATTTAACTGTAATATAAACTACTTTACTGTTGGACATTGTGCAGTAATGCTACTGTGTTTTAAAGTTGTGAACATATATATTTACAGTAAGAGTATACAATAATATATACTGTATTCAGCAAGATGATCTGTGGTGTAAATGTAAAAACATGTTTTTTGCTGTAATTGATTTGCCGTAAGTAACTGTCGCCAGTAAGTTACTGTAGAATTCTACAGGACATTGTTAGCAGTGTAATACCAAACTACACAGTTTAATTCAAATCTACAGTGCTTAGCATAATAGAATACACCCCATTTTGTATATTGAAAAAAATAATATTCTTATCCATTTCTCAGTGAATATAGGCAATGTATTTTGGTACATAAAAAAACTGATTTATTAAAGATATATTTATTAAAATAATATATTTTTTACAAATATAAAGATAATATTTTATCTTTAAAATATAAAAAGAAATTAACTAAATCTTTTTTTTTTTTTTTTGCTTTAATATTTTCTATAACATAAATTTGGGTGTACTAGTTTTTGGACCGTTATCGTAAGTTATTTTGTTAGATAAGCTCCAGATTTGGCTTCAGTACTCACTAATCAATGCACAAATATAATATTGGATAGCTTCCTATTAAACATATGCATTAAAAGATAGATCTGTGAGGGTTGTGCTTGTATATGCTGAGCACTGTATATTTATAATGTTTTTAGTCAGTGATATGTTATATTATGTGTGTGTTAATATTTTCTGAATTATGGAGTGGTTAGAAGAGATTCCCGAAATGCACCCTGTTAAAACTTTTAACATAATGTGTCCAGGTTCAACATTTTGAAGCTGAACAAATGAACAAATATAACATTAAAGTGTAATAGTAAAAGTAAAAGCATTAATATTTTTGTTAGCCTGCAATGTGTTGCATTTTAATTATAACACATTTGTGTAGGTATATTTAATTATTTACTCCTATAAAGCTTCTATTCCTATCACTTACATAACCTTGTCATTATAAATGTCATCATTCATTGATGATTTTACTAATGGTGGGTTGTATATTGAGGCTTTTCATGAACAAGTCATGTCGATATAACTTGTCAGGTTTTATCCTGCTAAGTCCATTAAAGCTGTGTTATATTCTCCTGTGGTTAACATAAAGCACTCCAGTTGTGCTGCACATATCCAGTTGCATTCGCTCATGAACAATTCTGAGATTATTGCAGTGTAGGTACGTTTCATTAAAAGGATTGTGACTGCACTAATATTAAAAAGATCAATCAAAAACATTTATAAAAAATGCATTATTATGATTATTATTGTATAATTTAAATAACCATTTAGCCATTCTATTTCATTTAATTACATATTAAATGTATAAACAGCCATTTGTGCTGTTTGGCACCATTACAATATTTAATATACTGTACTTTGGATTTTAATTGTAGTAATTATGGACTGCAAAAGTTTGGAAATAAAAAAAGTTTGTCACTGGTGATTTAAATAATAAAGAGGTTTGTGCTATTTTTATATTTGTATTATTATTACAGTATTATATGACTTCAACACCATTCTTTCCGATTATTAAATTAACATTTACAGTCATTTGTAACTGTTGGGCCATGCCAGTATTGCAAGTTTTTACATTAATGTTATATTTCAATCCCAAGTCATTTTGAAAAACATTTGTAAATGAAAATATGTGGCCTTCACTGCAATTAAATGACAAAAAATCTAAAACTTGCTAAATTGTTGTTGAATGAATGTGATAAAGTTCATAATGATTAACAGTGTAATAAACACAAAATAAACTTTATCAGCTGCATGAAATTCAGTTTTCAGATTAACACTTTACTGTTAGACTATTACTGTACAATCACAGACATGAAGGCTGCATGGAAAATGTAACAAGCTAAATCATGCAGCTCCAATCCTGGCACTTTATCAAAAGCCACTGCCAGACACTTCTATCAGTAAGATAATGACTGCAGTGCCAAAAACACACCCATCTATGCCCACTTCAACAAACACATACTAATGTAACACAATATACCACACAACTGTTATCCAGGACCACAAAAACCTATGTTACATGTGTATATTCGTGCGAATAAACCAAATTGTCAACTTGAGCATTTTTATGCCAATAGTCATTATATTTTAAGTAAAGATCATGTTCAATAAAGATATTTGTAATTTTTCTAATGTAAATGTATAAAAACTTAGGTCAATACTTGAATCGAACTTAGTTGACGCTTTTGTCCAAGGTGATTTACAACTGAGGAGGCATTCAGCGATTTAACAAGAAGAGACAAACGCACTTCATAAACGCAGTGTGGGTTTTTTTAGAGATATGGATTTCATTGTAATAAAGTGGTGCAAGTGTCAGTTAAAGTGTCAGAGAGATGAAAGAGTGTGTTTTCTACAGGTGGTTTGTCAAGCCCACTCACCTGTGTGAGGTTTTAAAGGATTTCAGAAGTTTTATCTTGGCCAAATATTGTCCTATCCAGTGTTAAATTTGACAAAATTCCATAAGACTTTAATTTACTAAAAATGTTTTGGTTGAATTTAAGTGTAATTTAATTAATATTGTTTACATAGATTTATACAAAATATTCTATTTTAAAATAAAAATAAAATGTCTCGTTTAAATATGCAATATAGCTTTTCCATTGAAGACACGTTAGATAAGCATTGTTATACACATGTAAGAACAGTAACTTATTAAAACGCAGGATTTTGCAATTATTTAGAAATCTCTTTGTTTCAATGTGGTAAACTAGTCTTTTTAACCAGTATATCAAAATGTTTCAAGCCTCACGCATCACACACCAAGATTTATTCTGATTGGATATTTTCCAAAAAAAAAACATCCCTCAATCATATTTTCGGCTCGTTTTTATTAGTCAACAAAAATGTCGGTATATTTTTATCATAGTTGTTATCATCATCACTTAAGTTCTTGTTTTTGTCATTAGAAACTTGTTGTTGTCATGAAAATTGTGATGAAAAGTTTTCATCAAGGAAATGAACACTGGTCCTATCCCAACAATACATCAGTGAAAATAATATTTATTCAGTTTTCATATTATGTACATCTCATGTTTCAAGAAATTGACACTTAAAATTGAAATTGTGTAATTTTGGTCCACAATTAATGTTCTCTTAATATTCCTGTTGCTCTGCTAGTTTTAGTCAAGCTTGCATTGACTAGCAAAGCCTAAGAGCGACACACGTAAGACTGGTGTGACGCACTTTTCTAGGAAATTTAATCAGTCAATGTTCCTGATAAATATATAGTGTGTAATGTAAATACAAGCCTCTTGACTTGTGTTATGTGGAACATGTACCGTCAGCTGTCTCAGGGTCATTGAGGTGTTAATGGCTCATGGTATTGTTTGACCATCCTCTGTCCGACATAAAACTGAAGGCTGATGAAAGAGCTGGCAGATGGGAAGTTATGCTGTTATGCAACTCTTATTATTATTACACAGCTCTATGAAATACATGGATACGATTTAATTGGGGAATTCTGTCCGCAGGCATCTTTGGTGTAATTGAGAGTGTGATCAATGTGCAATTTTCTAAATGTAGTTAAAAATGTTGGGTTTATTAACCAAATGTTTGGTTAAATCTGGACAAACCCAACCTCTGTTTTAGAAAGTGTAGTTTATATAGTTTAATATAAGTGGAATCATTTATCAGTTATTAGCATCTTATCCAACAATTTTGTGTTAAAAGATGTCTAATAGATGTCCAATTGTAGATGTCATGACTAAAACAAGTTTAATTTTCTTTTATCTTTGCCATGATGACAGTAAATAATATTTGACTACATATTGTTCAAGATAATTCTATACAGCTTAAAGTGACATTTAAGGCTTAACTAGGTTAATTAGGCAGGTTAGGGTAATTAGGCAAGTTATTGTATAATGTTGGTTTGTTGTAGACTATCAAAAAAATGTAGCTTAAAGGAGCTAATAATTTTGTCCTTAAAATTGCTTTAAAAAAATAAAAACTGCTTTTATTCTAGCTGAAATAAAACAAATAAGACTTTCTCCAGAAGAAAAAATATTATTAGACATACTGTGAAAATTTCCTTGCTCTGTTTAAACATCATTTGGGAAATATAAAAAAAAAAAAAGAAAAAAAATTCAAAGGGGAGCTAATAATTCTGACTTCAACTGTAATAGATTTTCACTGACATCCAGTCTCGTTAGCCAAGATGTCCATGTTTGGACATCTATTAGATGTCTTTTAAAACGTAATAAAAGGCTTGCAAGAGGTATCATGAAATAATAATCAGCTCAGAAGTTTAACATCAGTATAAATTCAAGATATATTTTGCTTTAATTTTCAAAAAGATAATTGTTGCTGTCATAAAAGTGTAGGCCTCACTTAGGAAGCTGACATGAAAATTATCAATGTATGATTAAAATAGTTATTTCTTTTTTCATCCCCAGACTGCACCTGGCGAGCTGGATGAGCTGTGCTTCCTCACAGCTCAATCCATGACACACTGGTGAACATCAGAGCACTTCAAACTCATCAAAAACGGGAGAGGGTTCTTACGGCAAGTGATGCTGGCCATGCATCAAAGGAGAGGTCAGTTAAGCTCCAAACTATAACAGCAATGCGTCAAGTTCACATACTTACTACTCTATACTATATGGTACATTACATAAACAAAAACAGTAAACGAGAGTACTCAGTGATGTACAACTTAAGCCTAGGTCCGGAAGCGGCTTCCAGAGGACACTTTACTATCCCTATAGTCATGATAATAGAACATGGTGAATGTGTATATGATAATACATCTTCCAGATGGCATTCCAGATGGTTGGATTATTCCAACTTCCTATTTGGAAATCACTTCATAGAACAGTGCTTTGAACAATCTTGACCTCGGCGGGACGAGTCATTGATGTCAACTTTCAAGATGGTGGCTAATTCTTCTGGTGAGATTAGCGCAGAGCTACCCCATGTTCATTCATTAATTTTCCATTCACTTAGTCCCTTATTATCAGGCGGTTGCCACAGCGGAATGAGCCGCTAACTATTACTGCATAAGTTTTACGCAGCGGATGCCATCCAGCTGCAACCCAGTACTGGAAAACAACCCTGCACTCTCGCCTTCACACACTCCATACACTACAGCCATTTAGAGTTCATTCAATTCGCTTATACTTTCATGTTCTTTGGACTGTGGGAGAAACCATAGAAAACCATGTCAACACGGGGGAGAACATGCAAACTTCACACCGACTGACCCAACCGGGCTTGAACCAGCAACTGAGAGCAACAGTGCTAGACCACTGAGCCACCGTGTCGCCCCAATATGTAAAATGTCAAATTAAACTTACATTTATTAAAATATATATATAAATATATAATAAGCTATAAATAACCTAAACTAAATAGTTGGGAACCCTAATAAAAAAGACCATTAGTGAGATATATAACTTGTAAAGTGCAATATAGAATATTACCATCTTTTTTGTTTTGCATCATCTGTTTTTAAAGCGACTACCGGCATTTACTTCTAATTTTGTTTTTGCCATAAATGGAAGCAATACGCCATTAAACATGCAAATGTGTCGTGCGATAGGCTGTAACACATTGATAGGGAACTATTAAAGGTTAACTCTGAGATTATACATTATTCAATTCAATTTACTTTATTACGCTTTCACAATAATTATTGTTCCAAAGCAGCTCATAAATAAATTACAGTTACAGTTTTCTCATTCGCTTTGGTGCATTTCTCACAACACTATTTACATTTGCACAACAGTTAATGCATTTCTCAAAACAATTAGTACAAACTGCAAAACCTAGTTGATAAACCTGTAAAAGCACGTCACTTGCTCAAAATGGATAGCTCATTCCTCAAAATCGAGTAATGATGTCAATGAAAGTGTCAGTGTCATCAAGATGAAAAGTCCTGACACCATTGTTTATGAACATGATAGTCAAATGGCTTTGTCATGTTTTCATTATGACGAGTTTACTCTGTAAATGTCTTCCAATGCAAAAAGTCAGATTTTGGTGACACGTCCTGAAATGCTCAAGACAGCACTAGATACTATTTGCACAGCCATTTGAAAACTTCAGTAAAGTTAGACATCACTGCATTTAGTGAGGTATCTGAGTACAAACACACTGAAGATGTATGTTGAAATTTTTACTGCATTTGCTCTTGCAATTCCAATTATTCACAGCATGCGCAAAAGAATAAATACCCCCTTATTTACAACAAACTTAAAGTTCCTTGGGTAGAGCTTTTCACAACTGTAAACAATATTGCAGTACATATTGGAACTGAACCTACAACATACATAGTTGTACATTTGGTATATTTGGTAAATCATTCGTGAAATTGTTCAATTTAGAAGACAGTTTCTAGGAAAAAAAAAAAGATTTACAATTTTGGTATGTACAATGTAATGACTCAAGTAATGAAATGAGAACTATTAGTTTTGTCTGGAATGACTATTCAGCATTCACAAGTTTAGTTGAATTTTGACGTGACAAGACATAAGCAAATGATAATGTTATAAAACAGCAGAGAGTTGTGTGAAAGCAACTGATGCATGTCCAAAGCATTAGCAATTTGTTGGAAGGAATGAGAAACTGCTACTATGATGTGCACAAAAGACTAACTGTTTGAGAAATGCATTAACTGTTGTGCAAATGTAAATAGTGTTGTGAGAAATGCACTAAAGCGACTGAGAAAAACTGTAAAATCAGAAAAGTTAAGGAGTGATGTATAGGGTTGGCAATATATAAATGTAGTTGTCCTGCAGTTATACGGTAATACAGTGTCCTTTTATAAGTAATAATGTTTACATGTAGTAATATTTATACATTACATCTAATTACATCAGAATTTCTTCATACTACTCATATTCATACTACAGACTACTTCAATGTGGTAATGTCACTGGCTCATGACATTTCCTGCTTGCTATCAAACTACTTCATAACTGTAAAAAGAGGGAATTCAACCATAATGCAACATCAAAACAGCTATCATAACATTATTTATCAATATGTGGATATTTTTGGATTCTTGGAAAATATGGAAGTGAAAAAAGTAAAACAGGAAATACGTTAGGACCATTGTTATTGTTAACCTCCCTCAAAATGGTCTATATTGAATATACTTTTCTAATTGTCATGTAGTACATTCAAATTCTAAAGTACTATGAGATTGCTGTGTATTTGGTGGACTATTTGGGTGAAAGAGAAGCCACTTCTGACTTGAGCAACTCTCGCTCTTCCAGGAACCCCCAATGGCCCTACAAAGTTCTTCCCGCGGCGCTCCACTCCTCCTTCAGGCATTTCTGCGTGAATATAACCTGTCGGTGGTGCTTCTGCACGCACCCATCGTCTGACCCCGGGCGCTGGGCAATCTTCTACTATACTCCCTCTCACTACGTCTTCGCCCAGGAGGCTGGTCTTTATGGTGACCTCTATAATGTCATCGTCTCAGAGGTCAGTACATGTTGACTGATTGATGTTCTTTTCATTCACAAAAACTAAATTTATACATTTTTCAATTTTAAGTCAAGGTTTAAACCCTAAAGTTGTTCAAAGGAGATTTTTAGATAACCATTACAGTGGCCAATGAAGGTAGAGCTGTAATTTTTTGGGATAGAAATGGAATCAACAATTCTTTTCTCAGTCAGCATATTACTTTTCATTCATGGCACATGAACATGCTGTGTCCAATTTTATATTTATCTTTAATGCGGAAATGTGCACGTTTGCGGAAATTTTCCTGATTCACCTCCCTATGGGAGAAATTACTAGGGACAAATAAACAGTAAAAAATGGTCAGATTACTTTGATTATACAAACAAAGCAGCATCATATAATAAAAAAATATCAGTTTGCAACATCAAGGAGCCTAACGAGCTGTTTTTTAACGTCACAAAAATGAATGGAAGTGAAATGACTCGGAAGTCTCGAGCCAAAAAAAGATTTAAATGGCTGCGCCAGCTCGTACGCGAAGAATAAGGTGATACATGTTTTTTTTTATTGTAGATTTTTATTTACTTTTATTATGTAAAGCCTAACCAGAGACGAGGGCTGCAGACTAGCTTTATGCTATAGGCCTATGCACATGGCGTTGGTTGTCTTTGTATAACAATGTCAAGTTATATTGTGCCTGTGAACAAACTAAATCAAATCTGCACTGGAAATAACCATAACTTTATAGCATTAGAAAATAAGAGTGTGATGTTTATCTGCAACGGCAGATGTTCGATGAGATTCTGGCAAGAAAAAAAAAAAGTAGAAACTTATTTTAAACAAGATAAAGTTTTAGCATCATGCATCTGTTGTGTTTTCATATGGAGCTCAAAACCTTATACTTTATTTGTACGTTGTGTACAATATATACTAATTTTAAAGCAAACTTGTCAAACATATCAGTATTGTTAGTCATTTGCTGTACAACAGGTAGGATCAAAAGAATGAAACCATTAACTAAACTGAAAGAAAGGCACTGCAATTTACATTTTCACAAATATGGCCTTATTTAGATGTTTTAGCATGAAATACCTTACTAACTTTTAGAAATGACAAGATAGGCCTTGGATAATCACTGAAATAGTCATTTCAAACAAAGTCTTTGATTTCAACCAGTTTCTTTCAGAGAACCTGAAAAATCCATTGCGTTCCCGTTTGACTTAAACTTTAGAATTGACTCTCAGTCCCACCACATGCAGAGCCACACGACAGTCCTGACCTGGAAATTATGATGATACGTCATTTTGTTGTGACGTGTCTCCAGGGAACAGTGTGTCTTGATTATTCAGGCACGTCCCATGTTCTCTGATACAGTCCTGTGTTCTCACTCTCCTGCCAAACACAACTGTTTCCTATCAGCAGCTTGATACATTAATGCAAGTTAATGAGAGGACTCGACGTACTGTCGTGAAGCAGATTAAACACATACACACATTTTCCGACATCTCATTAATCTTTCCCACTTCTTACAAGTTAGCTTGTTGTATTAGAATAACTGGAATACAAATAAATGAATGTATAAATGTATTATAGATGAATGTATACCAATGATAATGTTGTTGACACAATAGAAAATAGGAAACAATACTGTAGGGCTAAAATAACAATAGATATTAAGTAATAATAATAATAATAATAATAATAATAAGTAATAATAATAAGGAAATAACATGGTACTGATAATAAACAATATTGAAAAAAGAAATAGGTTATCATAAGAGTAAATAAACAATCAAGCAAACATGAATGTACAAATGATGAATGAATTAAATAAAATGGCTGAATAAATAAACGGCTGAGTGTTGAATGGACATGGACAGCTTAGTAAACATTCAATGAATGGACAGATATATTTAAATTGCAATAACAATATTACAACATCATAAATAAAAATGATAAGAAGCACAAATTGGATGAATGAATGAATAATAAAACATACTATTGGATTGGCAATGATTGCCTTCTGATGATGAATACAAGAATGAATGAACAAGTGAAAGAACCAATTAATGGATGTATGAATGGAATCAATGAATGCATGATGCATGATTGAATGAGAGAAGAACAAATAATGGATGAATTAGGGAAATTTGAATGGACGGATGAATGAAATGAATAAATGAGTGAAAGGATGGATTGATGATGAATGAGTGGAAAGAACCAATGAATTAAGTAAATTACTGAACAATGAATAATGGAGAGGGAAAGAGGGAACAAATACATGGATGGATTGAATGAATGAGGGAAAGAACTAATTAATGGATGGATGAACGAACAAATGAATGTATGGATAAATTAATGAAAGGATAAACAAATAAGAGAAGAGCAAGTTAATAAATGAATGAATGGGGGACATGAATGGATAGATGAATGAATGGATGAATGAGGGCAAAGACAAATTAATAGATGGGATGGATGAAGGAATGGATGAATAAATTAATGAATGATGATTAATGATGGAATAAATGAGGGGGGGAAACAAACAACGAATGAACAAATAGATGAGGGAAAGAACAAATGAATGGATGAGGGATAAATAAAAATAATAAATTAATAATAAGATAAATTATGTATTAATGCCATGAACGTGAATGAATATATTACACCATATGAATGAATGGATGGATGAATAACCGATTAAATGAATGGGGAAAATGAATGAATGAGCAAAAAGAAATGGATGAATGAATGAATGAATAAATAAATGACATAAATAAATGTATTGCTACATATGAAATAAATGGATGAATGAATGAACAAATGATGAATGAAGGAAACCATAAATGAATGGATCGGTGATTGAATGAATGGATAATGAATGAGGGAAAGTTTAAATGGACGGATGAATGGATGAATAAATGAATGAAAGGATGGATTGACTGATGAATGATTGAATGAATGAGGGAAAGAACAAATGATTAATTAAATAATGAATAAATGAATTAATGGACATAGTGTGGCCTGAAATTAGAGCAAATTAAATAAAAAAGAATACTATGTATAATGTGACAGTGATAAAGTGTGCGTGTGTGTGTTGTGCAGGCTGGTGTGAGTGAGGACTGTACCCAGCGAGTGATGTCTCAGCTGAGCGGTGCCGTCTCTCACCTGCACTCACTGGGCTTCGTCCACCGCGACATCAAGCCTGAGAACATCTTTCTATGCGACCGCTCCTGCCGCTGGGTCAAAACTGGGCGACTTCGCTTGGCGCGACCACAAGGCACAGAGGTGCGTGCTGTCTGGTACAACTCCCCCTTTTGTGTGCCCGAGGTGGAGCCCGCCAAGACACTCAGCGAGACAGAAGACGACATCTGGATGACCGTGGAACCCAGTCTGGACACCTGGGCTTTAGGGATTCTTATTTACTGCCTGCTGACCAGCTGCTTCCCTTGGGAGGAGAGCACTTCTGATGACCCATCCTACTGTAAATACATAGACTGGTTCAATCGGGTCGGTCAGAGAGATGAGGGTGAAGTAGAAGTGGCTGCTCAGTTTGACTCTTTGAGCTCACTGGTGCTCGAGCTGCTAAGGAAGCTGCTCAACCCAGAGCCCAGGCTTCGTCCCGGCCTGACGAGATACTGTCTTACCTTGGAGGATCCTGGCTATTGAAGACGGAGAAAGAGGAAAAGCGGAGAGAGCAGGAAGCCCGTGTGGAAGCTAAGAAGATGCTGGACAGAGGAGGAGTGGAAGAGGAGAAAGAGTTCCTGGGACGGAGAGAGAGATGAAATGTCACGAACAATTTTTCAAAAAAGATGTACTTTAATTTTTACATTTTATAGTATTTTTGTAGGTTTTGTATAGTGGGTTTTATTGTGAATTACTTTATTTTGTAAATACATGTAAACTTTTTTTAAAGATGTGAAATTTTTACAAATTTGTTGTACTGTGGTCCCCCAAAAAATATTATTAACCCATTCAGACCTGAATTATGTTCCAAATTTCAGAAAAAATGTAAAAAGTATAATTTTCACAGTTCTTGAGGCTCCCGTTAATGAGATCAAATTATTATAAAAAAAAATTTCATCACTCTTTAGTTGTATTTTTTTTGTCCATTGTAGTGACATCAGCTCCAAACAGTTGTACTTCTATGAGGCCTCTCAAAGTCGTTCACAGCATGCAGGTTGGAGCGGAGTTTGAAAAAACGATCTCGAGACATGGTATCCTTCCAATATTGAAAATTCCAATATTGATTCTGGAGGACCAGTACATTCTCACTCTAGGAATACCAAGCACGCCCATCACCATATGTAGGCCAACAAGGACTTCAATCTCAGAAGCTGAGGCAGTGTTGTAACCCTTGACTGCCTTTTGTTCCGCATATATATTGTCATTGTGCTCATCAGCTTAAAACATCTCACTTGGAACATACTGCTTGAAGTAGCCATATGGTGTGAGTGGCTCAGGAGGGTCAGTGGAAGGACTTTCCCATGTAGTCTGTACTGGGGTAAAGGGGGTGTGACGCCAATGAATATCACTTTTCTTTGTGACATTCCAAAGTAATGTTCTACATCTGCGTCATGGTCATGATCTTCTCTGTCTTCTTGATCCTGACTTTCCTCTGCCTCAACCTCAATTTCTCCCCCTACCTCTTGGTAACAGTGGTTCATCTCTGTCTTGCCCTGAAATTGTTAGCAGAAACTGCCCCTTACAAAACAACATAAATGTTTTATATTCTAATTCATATTGATAGAATATTATAAAACCATATATGCAGATATATGGTATAGCAGCTTTCAATTAATTGAGGAGCATTTAATTGTAATAAAAGCCTTAACTAATTAATTAACTAACTATCCCTAATCCTACACTTAGCAACTGTTGGAGATCTATCAACTGTATCTCCTTCCTCATCACTCAACATATTGTCCACATCTGAGACATTTCCATCTGCTATTCATTCAAGGACTTCAAGAACTGTGTACTCTGCATATGAAATTGTTTCAACAAAAAAAAAATGGGCATTGATATACATTTTGAATATAAAAAAGCTCAACCAGCATTGCTGGAGATTTAATTTTAATAACAGACCTTTGAACCCACTGTCCATCGTAATGGACAAACATATTTTAAAAAATCCTGATCTAAAGCTTGTAATTCTACAATCGATTTGTAACTTTAACTAGTAAGTTAAATCCCTCTTTTTTACATACAATCTATCTATCTATCTAATATCTGCAAATATGTCAATACATCTGAATAAAACCATGTAAATGTGGCCTACTTGTGTGTTTGGAATGAAGTGCTGCCATGCTGCTTTTTAGTTCAGTGGATTTTTTTCAAATTACGACATGCAGAGCCTTACTGCCATTTATTGGATGAAAAATGTCCACTCTCATGGACTGTAGGCTTAAAATTTGGTGAAAGGCTGCAGAAGTGAAAAAAACATGGGATGTCATGTGATGTCCACTGTAATGGACGCAGGGTCTGAAGGGGTCAATCAATATATAATATATCCATATTTATATATGGTAATTAAACATAAAAGAAACATATCAACAGACAAATAAACATATTCTAAAAATAACATTGTTGAAATGGAGATTCCAGTATGGTAAATAAATAAATGGATGGATGAATAATAAAATGCCTTCTGAATGAATGAATGAATGAATGAACGAACGAGAGAAAGACTAAATGAATAAATGAATGAAAAAACAAATGAAATGAATAAACAATGGAAGCTAAAAACGAAATGAAATATTGATAGAATGGATGAATTAATGAATGAAGCAAATAACGAATGAATGAGAGAAAGAACAAATGAATGAATGACTGAGGGATTGAACGAATGAATGAAAGAACAAATGAATAAAAGAACAAATGAATAAATGAATGAATGAGGGTAAGAAGGAATAAATAAGAGATAGAACAAATGAATGAACAAGGGAAAGATCGAATGAATGACTGAGGGAATGAACAAATGAATGAACGAGCAAATGAACAAGGGAAGAATGAATGAATGAAAAGGTTGAGGGAATGGATGACTGAATGCATGAATGAATGAGGAAAAATTAATGATTGAGAGTAAGAACAAATAAATAATGAAAAGATCAAATGAATGAATGAGGGATTAAACAAATGAATGAATGAAAAAACGAATGAAGTGATGAATTAATGAGCAAAAGAATGAATGATTGAATGAATGAACAAATGAATGAAAGAATGAATGGATAAGGGTGAGAAGGAATGTATAAGAGAAAGAACAAATTAATGATCAAGGGAAAGATCAAATGAATGAATGATTGATTGAGGGAATGAATGAATGAGCGAAAGAACAAAAAAATAACGGGAAGATTAAACAAAATAATGAATGAAAGAACAAATGAAGGGGTTAATGAGCGAAAGAATAAATGAATGAAAGAATAAATGAACGAATGAGGGTAAAAAGAAATGAATAAGAAAGAACAAGAAAAAGATCAAATGGATGAATTAATGAATGATTAAGGGGATTTATCAATGAGTGTAAGAAAGAACAAATGAATGGATGAATGAAAGAACAAATTAGTGAATAAACCAGGCAAGATCGAATGGATAAACGAATAAAAGCACAAATGAAGCGATGAATTATGGGTGAAGGAAAGAAATGAATGAAAGAACAAAAGAACAAATGAATGAAAGAATAAATGAGGGTAAGAAGGAATGAATGAGAGAAAGAACGAATGAACAAGGAAAATATCAAAATGAATGAACGAATCATTTGAGGGATTAAACAAATGAATGAATAAAAAATCAATTGAAAGATTGAGGGAATGAACGAATGAATGAAAGTAGAAATTAATGGATGAACAAGGGAAGATCAAATGGATGAATGAATGAAATATTGAGGGATTAAACAAATGAATAAATGAACAAAAAAGTATGAATTAATGAGCGAAAGAATAAATGAATGATAGAACAAATGAATGAAAGTACAAATGACGGAAAATAAATGAATGAGGGATAGAAGTATAGAATGAGAGAAAGAACAAATTAATGAAATAGAGAAAGATCAAATGAACCAATGAATGATTGAGGAATGAACAAATGAATGAAAGAACAAATGAATAGATGAATGAATGAGCAAAAGAACAAATGAATGAATGAACAAGGGAAGATCAAATAGATGAATGAATGCAAGGTTGTGTATGAATGAATGAATGAATGAAGGGATGAATTAATGAGCAAAAGAATGAATGAATGAAAAAACAAATGAAGGAAATTGAATGAATAAGGGTAAGAAGGAATGAATAAGAGAAAGAACAAATTAATGAACAAGGGAAAGATGAAATGAATGAATGTATGATTGAGGAAATGAATGAACGAATGAATGAAAAAACATGAATAAATGAGTGAAAGAACAAATGAATGAATGAATGAGGGAATATCTAATGGATGAATTAATGAAATAACAAATGAAAGGAATGAAGAAATAAACAAATTAATGAATGAAAGCAATAATTTTTATTGAAAAATAAATAAGGTGCAAGAACAGTAAATAAACAATGAAGCTGACAGACAGACCGACCGACCGATAGATAGATAAAAAATAGATAAAAGATAGATAAAAGATAGAAAATTATGTTCTAATAAATGATGACATAAAAAGGACAAAGTGGTGTCAGAAATGGAAAACCATAAGCAATATTGTGATATATTTTTATTGGTTGGTTGATTGTTTTTATTGTTTGATTGCATTTTTAAATTTTATTGATTGGTTTATATTACCATATTTAATATTTTATCAGTGATATGTCACAATATTTGTACACTCATTCATTTTTTGTTGTTTTTACTATTGTTATTATTAGTTGATTATTTATTTATATGTTGATTGATGACACAAACATACATACCTGCATACATAAATGAGCATATGCAAATGACAATTACAAAAAAAGAAACTGAAAAGTAATGTTCAGTAGTAACTAGCCATTAATGCTGACTACACACTACAATTGTTTTTTTAACATCTTATAAGATTTGTAAAGGGTGAAGCGGTGGCGCAGTGGGAAGCACGTTCGCCTCATAGCAAGAGGGTTGCTGGTTTGAGGGTCAGTTGGCGTTTCTGTGTGGAGTTTGCATGTTCTCCCCGTGTTTGGTGGGTTTCCTCCGGGTGCTCCGGTTTCCCCCACAGTCCAAAGACATTGGGTAAGCTAAATTGTCCGTAGTGTATGAGTATGAACGAGTGTGTATGGATGTTTCCCAGCGATGGGTTGCAGCTGGAAGGGCATCTGCTGTGTAAAACATATGCTGGATAAGTTGGCGGTCCGCTCCACTGCAGCGACCCTGGATTAATAAAGGGACTAAGCCGAAAAGAAAATGAATGAATGAACATTTGTAAAATGTTAGTAGAGAGACACAAAACTAAGGATGAAAAGTCCTAGATTTCACGCTTTGGCTCATATAGCCTTAAATGGTAACAGGAAATCTTATAAAATCTCTTGAGACCTAAGAATGAATATGGTAGACAATTTAAAGAAAAGCATTTGGTTACAAAATCAGCCATCGGTGTGTACCCAGCATAAGCAAGGAAATCTTTGGCTAAGAGTCTGAAATACTTGGCCAATCGGACTATTCTTTCAACATTTTGAAAGGCCCTCAAGTAGATTAGTGTAAATGAATGTACAGTAAATTGTATAAATGTAGATAAGAAGGTCATCAGATGTAGGTGGAATACATAATCATTGTGTCTCTTCCTCAAACCAGCTGTTTTGATGTAAATATTGATACATATTTGTCTGTGCACATTTGAATAAACATTGTTTTGTTGACTGGTTTACTCTCTTCAGTCTGCTGATGCACTGCTCAGGTTGCGCTTTAAAGTTGACATGGCCATTTGCGCACATCAGCATTTATTGATAAGCTATGCTGACCTCATGCATTATAACACTGCAGATTGCCAGATCGGACCAGATATATTGGCAGCAGTTCTGTTCTGCTCTAAATAGGACAGGAGCAGTGAAAATGTTAAACAAACACAGGTACAACAGGACGGGTGTCAGGTTAGTGTTGTTCTGGGATTCGGTGGATCAGTTCAGATATGTGTGGCTCACTCCAACTTTCCAGCTGTCCACCCTATCAAGACCACCTTGTCCTTTTTGCAACCCGTGCTGGGTGGATTACATACAAACCATACAGAAATGTAATCTATTGCACAGTAATCTGATTACATTTAGAGTTCTTTTAATCTAAATAATTTAGATTAACATTACATGCAATTTCCCAAATCAAGGTTTGTGAAAAGAGAACTACAGGTTGACACATCTAGCGATTGACAGAGTCTTAAAAATGCTAAATGAAATAATGAAACAATTTTTAAAAAATCATATAATTTAGTTACATTTATATTTAACGTATGCATACTAGATGCTTTCTTCCAAAGCAACTTAAGAAAGAGGAATGAAATAAGACACTGTGCAGTGCCCAAATGATACTTTATACACTTACACTTGTATGCCTCATTTCCACTGAGCAGTTCTGAACACTGTTGTTCAGGCAGATCAGGTTTTTGTTTCTACTGCCAATAGTACCCTTACTTGGTAGCAGTGGTGTTGTGAAAACTGCATGGGTCGCCTGCAAGAGTGAAGATAGGTATTAGTAAGGATGTTAGTTTGTTTGCGTTCTATTAGTTCATTAAAATTAATTATTTAAAAAAAACATACTGGCGCAATTAAGGATTTTGTCCTTCTAGTCAATGTAAAATCAAAATGTTGGCAACACAGGGGCTCAGTGGTTAGCACTGTCGCCTCACAGCAAGAATGTCACTGGTTTGAGTCCCGGCTGGGTCGATTGGCATTTCTGTGCGGAGCATGCATGTTCTCCCTATGTTCATGTTTCACTTTCGCATGCTCCGGTGGAAAATGAATGAATGAATGTTTATTTTGCTAGTACACGTTGTTATTCTTTAGGTGAACAAATAATCTATGCAAGTTAATCCACTGGAAAAAAAAGCTCTGATCATTTGCTTCTGCGTTTGGAGTGGTGGTCCTTCTCTGTTGGCATCAGCCCCCCTTAACATTAGTTTGCTTCGAGGGAATGATGTGCAAAAAAGAAAGCCCCGCCCTCAATCCATTTCAGTTGGAAGTACATCAACACAATGCTATTCACATAAAGCCATTCACATATCTCGTCTTCATCAAACTAAAGTTCATTATTTTAAATGTGAAGAATAATTGAGAGATAAAGTGGTGCCTTTCATACGTTTAGACACCAAGTTAGCGGTCTCGTAAGCAACAATACTGTACCTTACCAAACCATGAAAATGGACCAAAACACTAAACAATGTAGCATATGAGTTTAGCATCATCCCAAATGGAAAATTAATGTATTTTACTGGAAGTTTAAACCAATTCCACGTCAACTGGAAAATTTTACTTCCACAATGCAAAATAAATAAAGTATCAGTGCCTGATAGCTCCTCCCCTTTTACTACATCAGCATAGCTGAGAGCTTTGAAGTGTTCAACATTCGACAATTTTGTTGTGCAAGTACTTAATATTGATATATTTAAAGTCCATGTGAAAACTAAATTTTAAACGTCCATTGTGCTAGTGCTTATTGTTATTCTTTATTTTTTTTAATTACTCCACTGATATATACAGTATATACATACACGTATAGATATATACATATATGAGAAGTTATGTTGAGAGCTGGGTCTATACTATGCAAGCTATGATGTCTAGCACTATACTATAGTGCGGATGTATACCTGGCCGAATTGCACTGTAGGTGGCGAGAACAAGTCTACGAACCTGTGTGTATTCCTACTGTGAAATTACCAGCTCAAAAATGTTGCTAAAAAATCAATGCTAACATGGATGCGGCTACGAAGCCTCTGGATTTGCTTCAGGGAAAATGTATTTTTAAGAAGCTTCCCAATGGAAACCTTGACAAAACTAAGGTTGTTTGCACCTTGTGCAATGCGGAATTAGTTTACTGTAGGAGTTCTTCCAGTCTCAGGTACCACCTAAACGCAAAGCATCCCTTAGCTAATGCAGAAGATGTCAGGCCAAGCACTGATGTAGTGCAGGGGAAGAGTTGTCATCAAACTACTATGTTTGAGTGCAACTGAGGCAAGACCGTCAGCACAGCTCTATCAGCCAAGCTAACTAATCTCCTCGCTCAGTGGATTGCCACCTGCTGTCCCATCAGCGTGGTTGAAGATGATGGGCCCGAGCTTGTTCTCTAGGCAGCCACAGGTGACCCATCTTACAAACTACCTGCGAGGCGAACTATCATGAGGAGAATACATGACCAGCATGCCGCAGAGAAAGCCGCAAAAGACGAGACGATGGTAGAGGCGAGGTGTGTAGTACTGACTGGGGACCATTGGACATCTGTCAACAACAATAACTACCTCGGCATTACTGTACAGTCATTGATTCCAGCTGGGAACTTCACTCCTTCGCTTTAGGTAGACTACGTTATGTCATTTTAAATAACATAATTTAATTACTTAGCTTGTTGATTATCACAAATTACTACCACGTTATGTTTGCTTCTTGATGATTGCTAGTTGTTTACTGAAAATAGAGGAGCGTCACTTTGCAGATGCGTGTGCCAGGCAGTTTCTCGACGTCGCTAATCAGTGGGGGATAGCTGACAAAATCAGCACTATTGGAACAGACAGCACTCCTAATATGATGGCAGCAGGGAGGATACTGCCATTCGAGCATTTGCCCTGTGTTGCGCATGTTGTACAGAGAGCTATTGTAATGTCAATTCGGGAAGGTGGTTTTGATGGTGCACTGGCCAAGTGTCGTAAAGTTGCCGGACATTTCAAACACAGGCCGGCCAAATCGGATGAGCTAAATGTCCAGCAAGCCTCCCTTGGACAAGTTCAGGAGCCACTCGTGCAAGATGTTCCAACATGCTGGAATTCCACCCTTGAGATGATCAAGCGTGTGAGGCGCAACAGAGACGCACTGCACACAACGCTGTCTCAGCAGAAGCACAATCTTGCCCTCCCAACAAATGCTGAGTATGAGAAGTTATCAAATCTAGAGAAAGTGTTGGAGCCATGCAGGTATGGTCTACAAAGTGCGTTAATGAATTGGCATTCAAGTTCTTTTGAAGGTCACTTTCTATTTAAGAAACATGTGCCCTTAAATATAAATTGATTGGAACTTTAAAAATGTGTAATCTCAGTTAAATGAATCAGTCATTAATTATTTATTGCTCTGTCCCTCTCTCTCTCTCTCTCTCTCTCTCTCTCTCTCTCTCTCTGTGTGTGTGTGTGTGTGTGTGTGTGTGTGTGTGCGTGCGTGCGTGCGTGCGTGCGTGCGTGCGTGTGTCTGTCTGTCTGTCTGTCTGTCTGTCAGTGATGTAACTGAGCTCCTTGGTGGGGATAAGTATGTATCCTGCTCTGTGGTTCTACCTGCCCTCTGCCACCTCCAGCTCGCGATGAGGATCTGAGATGATGATCCTGCTTATATTGTGCGATTCAAGGCTGCCTTCACCAAGGACCTCAAACAGCGGAGGGAGAATATAAACCTGGAAAGGCTTAAGGTATGTCAGACTGACCAGAAGATAACTGCATTGTTTGACCATTATAGACTGTTAAGCCAGTAGATCTGTCTACGAATAGATGAATTAGTCATGAAGAAATATGGAGTTTGGATTTGGAAAGTGAAATTTTCATCAATAAATAATTATTATTCTTTATTCATCAAAGGTGGCGACTGCTCTAGATCCACGATTTAAGGACCTCAAGTGCTTGCCGAGTGCAGAGAGGGAGCCAGTGTGGGCAAAGCTAAGAGATTTGATGAAGGGAGAAGAACCTGCTCTGCAGCCACTCGGGCAGGAGAACCCTGAACCACCCAAGAAGAAAACAGCCCTGCTACTGATAGGATCAGACTCAGATTCAGATGAGGAGACACCAGAAGACAATACTGTAGAGAGATACAAAGTAGAGCCCTGTGCCAGTCTAGATCAGTGTCCACTGAAGTGGTGGTCGGAGCACACTGCTGTCTATGGTAAGATGGCCCACATTGCCCGTAAATACTTGGGGACTCCTACCACAAGGAGGAGGCCATATTGTGCAGAAGAGGAGATCTAGTTTGTCACCAGAAAATGTGAACAAGCTAGTCTGCCTGAGTGACTGGTGGAAGAAGGAGAAATAGAGATTTGACCTATTGAAAAAGCTACTGACTGCAAACAGTTCATCATAACCTCTTATATAGGCCTACAGTCCAACATTCATGTTTCACTAAATAAACAGTTAGTAAACACAAGTACATCTTATTGAACATCATTTATTTGATTATTATCATAGTAGAGCAGTTTCTCAAGCAGTTTGTGATGCATTTTGGAAACAGGAATGGGATGAGCCCTGCTGTAATGTGCCACCTGGATTGAGAAATCCGTTCTCAAAGACTTACTGTTAGTCATTATTTGAGTAGCACACATGTTCTGAATGCTTTCGGCAGAATTCAAATGAGCCATTTTAATCTAGATTAATCTAGATTAAAAAAAATATCTATACCCACCTCTAATATATATATATATATATATAATTTTATTTATTTATTTTTTTTGTAATCTTTTATTAAAGGCTTACCAATTGCTTCTGTGTTTGGACAGCTTCTGTTACAATCTTTTTAAACGCTCCTCTTTACTACAAGGGAAAGATGCGGAAAAGGAAGCCCAGCTCCCTACTCAATATTCTGGAATCCAGCTTGGCTTGGAACCCAGCTAGCAAAATTGATGTGGCTCAAATCCAGCCCATACCAGACACTTACATCCGGCCCACATACCGCATGGAATGATGCCACTTGGGCAGTCTGCTCCTGTTTGTCAGATCTGGGCCACAATTAAGCCATAGCAATATCACATATCAGCTAGAATTCAACCAAATTAAACCACAACTGACCCAATTTTGGGCCACAGTTTGCTTAAATTCTGGCCCAGATCCAGCCCACACCAGACACTTACATCTGGACCACATACTGAATAGAGTGATGGCTCTAGTGTGGTCCATTCCTGTTTGTCAGATCTGGGCTGCAAATAAGCCAAAGCAATACCACATATTAGCCATAATTCAACCAAATGAACCAGGACTGACCCTATTCTGGGCAACAGTTTGCTTTTATTCTGGTCCAGATCTGGCCTACACCTTACAATTGCTGGGTGAGGCAAAGTACAAAAATCTCAGCATGCATTGCAGTATGAATCCATTATATAAATTATTGATGCTCCAGTTTTCATTATTTGCTTTTGATTCTGCTGTTTATGTTGACGTTGTTGATTTTGTCACTTTTAGTCTCCTGTTTGTGATGTTTATTCATTTTGTTAATGGTCACCGTTGTTGAGGTTCATATGCTGATTATTGATGTCTCTGTGAGCAGAAGGTAAACCATATCATTTTTTTAGCTTCTAAACCTTCATAATTCTGTGGCATGTGCAAGCATGTTATTGCGTTACTTCTAATAATGGATTATACTTTGGTGAACATCAGTGAATTATTTTATTTCATCACAGGTTGTGCCTCACTTCATTTTATTTTATTACTTGGCTTGTTTGCTGTTATAATAAACTTTAAGCAAAGTTTTTAAAAGTTACAGCAGCCCCAAAAAAAAAATTATGTTAAAAGGTTCAGGGCTTTGAGCCCAACTAAAGCAAACACTTTTCTCCATGATGGTGACTTTAGTCTATGTGGTCCACATATATTTTAAGATAACTGGGCCACATTTACCATAGCTTCTATGGGCCGCTTTAGGCTCACAGTGTCATGCTGGTAGACAAGAACAACAGAGGTGGTTCTCTTTTCACAAGTTTATTCAAGACAAAGTCACTAATCACAAAGGGAGTTCAATGGGTTGATGTATATGCTGTTGTGATCTTCAAACACAGCAATATGTGTGTCAACAGTAGCAGCATTCAATCTCACTAGAAGTTCGCACTTAATAGACACAGGAGGAGAGTATACAGACAAACAGTTCATCTAGTAGGTAGTAGATCTTCTGGTGAACACAACACAAGTGTAAGCATTCAATCTCACTAGATGCTCGCTCTGTGGACACAGCAGGTGAGTATACAGATACAGTTCATCAGAGTGATAGTAGATCTTCTAGTAAACATCAGATTAGAATAATCACTTCCTTTGATCAGTATGAAGGACTCAAAGACTCATAAGGAATGTCCATGGAAGAAGGCGAGCAGATGAAGGAGCAAAGGTGAAGACAACCATCTGACTTCAATACCAGCCGATGACTGTGAGGAGAAGGTAGGCTTTTATAGTGTTCTTTAATGAGGGAACACAGGTGCAGGTAATTAGAATGCCAGCGAGAATTCACAGAATTGGATGGAGGTGTTTTTTGAAGGTGAGCACTGATTGGGTGAGCAGGAACGAGCCGGTGGTGTGACACACAGCCACATTAGCCAGAGCTAACTGTGGCAAATATTCGCCAAAGGTGGCCCACATATGTTTTAAGATAACTGGGCCACATTTTCCATATCTTCTCTGGGCCACTATTGGCTAACAGCTGCATTAGGCAGAGTTTACTGTGCCGAATATTTGCCAAACTGGCCCACATATGTTTTTAAATAACTGGGCTACATTTTCCATATTTTCTCTAGGCCACATTAAGCTCACAGCCGCAAAAGCCAGATTACCCTTAATTGACTATGCCACATTTTTGCCAACTATGGCCCACATTTCTCCTCCATCATTTGGGTCAAATTTATCATTTTCCACATAGGCCACATTAGGCTTACATTCAGATTACATTTTGCCATGAATGCCAAATCTTTGCCTTAAATGGCCCATATATGAATTTGAATCTTTGGCCCCCTTTACCATTGTACAGGTGGGTCACTTCAGGCTCACATTCATTTTGTCTGGGCCGAAGGAATACCACAAATGCCGCATAACTGCCTAAAGTGGCACACTTTTGTATGCTATCTGGGAAGTACATCTACATACTGACATAAAAGCCTTAGCAACTTCCTGTTCACTTTTAAGTGGACTTTTTTGAACATTGGATGAAAATTCACTATTATTTATACAACAAAATGGCCTGGAACAGTATATGTAATTTGAGACGCAATACAGCCAAGCAAACAATTTTGTGTTTAATAGATGTCTAATAGACATCTAAACGTAGACAGCTTGGCTAAAAGGCTAAACTTGGCCTGTCAGTGAAAATGTAATAGACGTCTAATAGCCCAAATCTAGTTGTCAAATAGACAGATTAGACAGACTTTTTATGTGTAGTCATTCATTTCTGTTTATTTGATGACTAGTCTAGTTTTAGCCTATTCTTATACATCTATTACATTTTCACTGACAGACAAAATTTAGCCTTGTTTTAGCCAAGAAGCCTATGCTTGGATGTCAGACATCTATTAGACTTCTTTTAAAGACAAATAAATGCTTGCTGAGATTCTATTCTTTACCTTCTTTCTGATCCCAACAATAGAAAAGAGTGGATATGGCCATGTCAGGAAGAACTTGCTCCTTTGTTTGATTAATTTTATCATCAACAACATCTGTTTAACATCAACAGATGTCTACAAACAAGGCCTATTTCAGTGCAGAATTCTCAGAAAGAAAACACAAGATGAATTATGTGCTGATTGTATTAAATCTCACAGCACAATTTTGAGTATCTTTTTTTATGTGGTTATTGCTTTGTTGGTTATTGCAGATTTTTTGACATGTACTTTAAATATTTTTAACATAAATCACAGCAATGTCCATCTATGATGGATGTATAGGTTGCCTTGCATGCTGTAAATGTAGAAGTTCACGTCAGTGGGCACACAGCTGCCCTTCTGAACTTTGGGACCTAATCTTAGAAGCAAAGCAGTGAAAATATGTTAAACTGTTAGCCAATCACACTAGTGGGTGTTTACTTTGAGTTTACAGTCTACCATGACAATTTAAACATTGTCTTATGATAAGAAGCGTCAACACTGAACAGACAATAGGCTATTACTTCTGAAGTATGATGTTTTTAGGTAAAATTCTGAATGACATTACAAGTGGACCTCAGAAAGCAGTTCATCATTTAAAAATTTAAGTGATAGGTGGGAGTAAGACTAGGAATATGGCCAAAAATAGTTCTTGATCTAACATTTTTTGATTCGTTATTTTCTTTTCGGCTTAGTCCCTTTGTTAACCTGGGGTCGCCCCAGTGGAATGAACCGTCAACTTATCCAGCATATGTTTTACAGAACGAATGCCCTTCCAGCCACAACCCATCACTGGGAAGCATCCACACACACTCACCCACACACACATACACTACGATAAATTTTAGCATACCCAATTCACCTCTATATGTCTTTGGAAGAAACCGGAACATCCGGAGGAAACCCAAGTGAACACAGGAAGAACATGCAAACTCAACACAGAAATGCCAACTGACCCAGCTGAGGCTTAAACCAGTGACCTTCTTGCTGTGAGGTGAACATGCTACCCACTGCGCCACCACATTTTTTTAATCTATTTTGATAATCATGAACGCTGTTCAGATGTTGTATTTTAAGACATTTCCCAAGTTTTTGCCCTCAAACAGCTCCTCTATGTAGGACTAGTTAATAATGCATCCTATTCAAGGTTTTTTTTTTTTTATAATTTTTTTTTTACTTTTGTTAAATGTGAAATAAAGTATGTACAAAATTTAAATTTACAATGTATATTTTGGTAGTGCACAGTTGTTACTTCTTACCGTTAGTTGCTAAGAGGAAATTATGCACAAAAAGAAAGCCACGCTCCCTACTCAAAATTGTGTTTCAGTTGAAAGTATCAACAAACTTAAACAAAAGTCTCCGCAACTTAATTTCATGTAGACTTTAAAACATTTAGCGTCATGAAATGGAAATGTAATGTGTGTCAAGATCCTCTTAAAACTACTTTAGCTGTCTGTTTATCTAAAGAAAAAAATACTCACCTTAGAATGTTCATCAATCATCGATCGCTATAGACTGATGGATAAGCTCAGACCAGATGTGTGTTTTTACGACAGTTTGGTGGTCAACAAACACAATGGAATCTCAGCTAATACTTGCTTCACAGACATAAGAAATATATCCAAGCACACTTAAAAACAAAAGTTTTTTTGGTTTTGTAATCTGTATGAAACGATTGCGAGGTACAGTCCGTTCTGCCAAACGCACATCATATGACAACAATTACTCAAACGCTCACAAACTTGTAAACAAAGAGTCACTGTCATTTCTAAAGGAGATTCACCATCAAGACCAAGTTGTGAATTACTTTAGAAGACCAGCGCAATCAGACAATCCTTATTCAGAGGATGATAATGTGTAGAACTGCCATAAATGAGGTTGGTGTCGTGAACTCATTCCTTTGGAGTGCGCATGTGCATTAGCTCAGGAAAAAAATTAAATATGCAGACTTTGTTTGATTCGGACGTTTAGAAACTAAACTTATAAAACAGTTGTTGATTAATTTTATTGGTGATTTCAAATATGTAATGTAATCGTAAGCTTGTTTAACAGTTTTGGATAATTTGATGTTTCCCCATTCAGACAGAATGCCCGAGCATACTACTCAAGAGCTGTTTCAAAGATGGCCGCCGAGTGAAATGACTTGCCTTAAAAGGGACTTTGGTAGTATGAACACATATAATCTATGCATTTATTACAGTTATTATTATTATCATTTAAAATTCTGCCATGGAAACTAGTGTGCAGCTTGCATTCAGTTATCCATCATGCCATGTTTATATTTTAGTGTTCTTATAATTCCATCACTCTGTCTTCCTTTGACCGCTCAATGAATCCCTAAAGTCCACTGTATCAGCTCTGGACTTCACTATGAGGCCTATGTGAGCCCTTCTGCAGATGGTATAAATAGCCTCAGGTCCATCTATTTAGACTGTCGAACACATCAGCACCTTTCTCTGCCCCCTGTTTGCTCCCTGTATCTCTCTGCATGTTCTGTGCCTTCTTGTCTTTCCCTCACGCCACCTATTCATCTCTCTCATGAAACACTGTGATCTGTTCTGCTTCTCCAGTTCGGTACAAGCCACTGATTTCATACACAGCCCAAAGCCAAAACATGTTTAGCTGATGCAATATGAGGCTCGATAGGGGCTCCATCTCCATGAATCTTTGGTATTGAGGCATTGTTGGTAGATGAAATTCAAAAAAAGTATTTCTGTTTGTGCGTTTCAGTGTCGATTTGAATCTTCAGATTCATGGAAATGTAGCAACACAGTTATGATATGTACAACATCAACACTGAGTACGTTCACATGGACACCAATAATCCGATTACTGATTAAGATTCTACCATGTAAACAGCGATTTTTGATTAATTAAATTCGATTAAGGTCATAAATGAACTAAACAGAAATCGAATTAAGACATGTTGAGTATACCAATTTTAGTCGCATTATCGAAGTTCAGTACAGACATGTAAACACCTTAATCAAACTAGTACTGTCATGTACGATTTTCGCCACATTTTGCAATAAGATTCTGTACACAGATGGCTGTTTAACACTATTCTCTGCACCTATCGAGTCAGTGAAGAACTACAGACACCAGCATTTCGAATTTTTTTCCCATATGGCATGCGGTATCAAATTCCATTAAAACAACCCTCTTCCAGCAGTTCGTACTCGCATCCAATATCTCGTTTGTCATGGGAGGTGTGCATGAAATGTTCACGAATTAAAGTGAAAGTACTTAAAACTACTTAACTGCAGTTAAAGTCGACAAATTAAAAATGAAACACTCGAGAAGAAACTACAGAGGAAATGTGGATAGCGTGGTGAAACAATGATGTTAATCGAATTATGTGCTATAACATGTAAAACGGAATCATGAAAGGAACATTCAAAAAGCAACTCATGTAAACACCTTAATCATATTATTGTTTTATTCAGATTAAGGAAAATAATTGTATTATTGATGTTCATGAAAACGTAGTCTTGGTGTATTGTATTACAAATTGCAATACAGTAGTATTATATGTGAAATAAATATGCTTTAGTATTTAAAAAAATAATCAAATTCACTTTTTTTGTGTGTCTTTTTGTGAGTCTCCACCTTGATCTTGTGGGCCAACCTGAACACCTGCCGGTGCCTTACTCACACCTGCAGCTTCTATGTTCGGCATTCTCCAGCCTCTGGCACCTAGACTGCAGCTCTGCACAAGAAGTTTGGCCAGAGGAGAAATGGTCGTGCCCAACTGAGCCTTTCTTTCGAGGTTTTTTGTAAATTTCCATCAATTGGTGAAGTTTGTACCACGCCACTGACTTGCTTGGTTGGGGACTTGTGGAGCTGCGCATTGACGCATTTGCTCTTCAGTGTTTGGACTTTCAGCAGTGAAAATTAAAACACACTGAACTGAACTAAACTGAACTTTAACTCTGAAGTTTCAATTTACTAAAGCTTCTATGTTAAACTGCTTTTACAAAATATACATTGTAAAAGCGCTATCAAAATAAAGATTAATTGAATTGAATTTCCAATAATTTACTGGGGCTGTATCATGGAGCAGCAGTCTTAGCCATCTTCCCTCTTGCTAGAGACTTCCTCCAGCTTTCTCTGGGGCATTCCAAGGCATTCACAGGCAAGCTGAGGGTCCTAGGTCTTCCCCGGGGCCTCTTTAGGCCTGAAACTGCTTCACAGATAGGCATCCAGGAGGCATCTGAAACATGCCTGAGCCATCCCAACTGGCTTCTGTCAATTGTTATATTGACATTTATTTATTAAATTAGTGGTAGAAAAAAAAACATAGAATTGTGAGATGTAAGCTTCCAGTTTTGACTTTACAACTTGCAATTGTGAATAAAACTGTCAATTAAAAAAAATTTACTTGAGGTATAAACATAAATTTGTGAGTAAAAACCTGTGAGATAAAAAGTAATTGGGTCTTACGAGGATGTCTATTGTTAAATTCTGATGTATTTGTCTCAACTGTCACCGGGTGGCTCACCAGTATATTAGCTTGTACATAATAATACAATTAAAAAGTATAAAGTATACAAGTTTAATACAAATAATTAGTAAGATAATCAGAGAAACATGGTTCTTATGCTTGGGTCACACATTCCTGTATGCCATTTGGTTTATACCTCGTTCAAAAACTCATTTGCATTTGAAACAAGCCAAACTTTCAGTCATGATTTTAAGCATTTGGGGCAGTTCACACTGATTGTGTCTTTTTTGACTTTAGAAAAATTGTACATTTTGTACAGATGTTGAAGAAACTTTCAAACTGTCCATGGTTGTTTGAACAAATCTGGCAATACTTTTAAGCAGCTGGATAATATGTCCTGCATGGAATATAATTCTTGACCATTATTTTTTACTGTGCGACTAGTGTCTCTTTCCATTCTCCGCTTCTCCTAATTGTGAATTTCAACATCTGTCCTTCTGTGTTTCACAATTACAGGAATTAATAAACGAATTAACTTGAGGAATTAACTTGAACTAATGTTCAAGTTCCCTGAGTCATAAAGCAAGGTGTTGATAGGAAGTTCAGCCTCACTGTCAGCAAAGCTGCAAGAAGATTTTGTTTGGAGAGCAAAGTCAGCAGATTGTCATTTTAAATTAGCATTCTTTCTTTATCCTTCTTTAAATTCTGCAATTTCTCATCCATTGCCTGGACTTTTGCTTTCTCTGCTTTGTTCTCATGTCAGTCTCAGATTTATGCTCATGTTGAAAAATTTGTTAGACCAAAATCATTGACAGTCCATCCTTCTTGGTGTTTGTACTTAAGGTTGGTTTTTCCATAAGCCCTTTTAATGTCAGCCAAGGTTTTTGAGTGCTTAATTCTGTATTGCACACATCATCATGGTACTTTCTTTGTCCCATCCTTTTGGCCATTCATGCATTCAGATGCTCCAACTTCTGATCGGTGGTAACACTGCAGACGGTGGTTTGTCTGCAAACAAATGTTTTCACAAATAAATCATGATTCACCAAAATGTTTTTTTTTTAAATCCATAGAAAAATGTTAAATGTTTGCATGTTCTCCCTGAGTTAGCATCAAAGTTCTCTTTAATTTAGAATGGGGAATATTTAAATATAATTTTTGTATTCTTAATAAAAATAAACCTGTATCTGAGCTCTACCACCAAAGAGTCCTGTCAAACAACACAGGTATCTGTTTAATATTCACACATATGTATGTGCATATTAAATTATTATTAATATATATTTTTATTTGTCTCATACATTTTGCAGCTAGTAAAACTCAATCTCAGTCATAAAACAAACGTGCGCAATGTCATAAACAGATTTTAGGGTCACTAAATTCCAGAGGACAGGGATAGACTCTGCAGGGGACAGCTGGATGGAAGGACACACAACTGATGAGTGCTGGGAGACAGATAGAGTGCAATGGATCATGAGAATGACAGAAGAAGAGCTGGAGTGCATGAGCAGAGCCGAAGACAGCAATGTGTTCAGCAGAACCTTCTACAAACCTCAGCAGAATGCAGGGATAATGATTACATCGTGCAAACATATCAATATACAAACTGGCTTATCTTGATCAATTGCAGTCAAAATTTTACATTCTAGTACAAGTTGAATAAGTTAACTTTTTTAAATCAAATGCAAGCTACACAACAGCATTGATTCCATTTTGAATTAACAAGTAATGATTCAGTGACTCACTCAAAATACAAAATAGACAACTTGAAATGGATTGCAAATTATATATTTCTCTGATTTTCCTAATTAGTTGATGCAAATGACAGTCAATGTAGTTTTCAAGTCATCATCAACCATTAGTATAAATCAAATCCAATGCTTACAGTATTTATTTGAAAATACTGTTCCAAATTATGATGTACAATGGAGTTTGAAAACATTTCTAGGTTGAACATTGTTATTTGTTGAGTTTGCAGCATTGGGATGTCACATTTACTAAAATGAAAAGCCATTTCAATCAAAAACATCCTAACAGGGCAAGTTACATGTTAATATAGGACATCCTCTTTGATATCATCTTCACAATTCTTGCATCCATTGAACTTCTGTGTTTTTGGATAGTTTATTTAGCTTGAACTTCTTTGTAGGATGTCAGAATAGCCTGCCATAGCTGGTGTTTTAATGCTAACTAGCCTCCCACTGTCATAGATGTTTTGATTGAGGAGGTTTGAAAAAGTTTCTCAATAGTGTTGAGATCAGGGAAAGGTGACAAAAACACCATGTGTTTCTCTCCTTTTATGTCCACCGCTGGCCTCTGGAGGATCCCACACATTGAGGTTTGTGGGACCCCAGAGACACCAGCCGCTCCAAATATCAGTTTGCTGCTTTTGTATAGCATTTTAGCTGATGCTTTCTTAATCCAATGAATTTGGCAGACACCTTCCTGATTCTGTCTCTATATGCACATAATGATCCTTGTCTGAATAAGACACAAATCCACAAAACGGCAAAAATGATCTGTTTTTGTGAAATATCTAATATTATCATACCTTGTCCATGGCATTGCACTACTTGACTCTTGACTCACATGTTAACTCATAGAGATCATTTTTCTTTTCCATAGTGCTGCTTATGTGAAACATCCTTCATATGTTGTTTTCCTTTATTTGGGCTCATCTGACAAACCAATTATCACAGGTGTCTGAGACTGATTTCAGTTATGCAAAGAGCAATGACACAATACCATCCAAGACTTTAATAAAAAAAATTCTGTCTATGAATTATAAAAACAATTTGCACAATAATTTAGAAAATAGTAACACAGCACTTCTAAAATCAACCTTTCTTTCCCATTTTTGACATTTTTGAATTTTTTTAATGAATGTTATCACTCGATTGAATGGGTATTTCAGTGATTGTTTTTCAGTGATTATCAGCTGATAGATATGGGCCAGTAGAGGCCTTCTGTGCCTACTGGTAGGCTCAGAAGGCTGTTATCATCCATCCACATGGTTAATCAGCTATAGATCACATACGGCTGCGGCCGGTAGTTAACGAGAATTATTTATATTATTTATTAAATTTCCCATTAATTGTGTTTTATTGTCGGCGCCAATAGCCTAGTGATTAGTGCATCAACACATAGCACCAAGGTGCTCACGGCGACTCGAGTTCGATTCCCGGCTCGAGGTTCTTTGCCGACCCTTTCCCTATCTCTGCTCCCATACTTTCCTGTCTGTAAATCTCCACTATTCTATCACAATAAAGGTGAAAAACCCCTAAAAAATAATTCTTAAAAAATTTTATTTTATCAACATCTACCCCAACCCTAAACCCAACCATCACAGTAATGTAAAAACAGATCTGGCGTCTTCTCAATTAGTATAGCTGATTAACCATGTGGATGGATTATAACAGCCTTCTGGGCCTACAAGTAGGCACAGAAAGTCCCTATTGGCCCATATCTATCAGCTGATAACCACTGATAACGTTCATTCAATCGAGTAATAACATTCGAAGCAGATGATGTAGGACAGGACAGTAGTCAGACAGGAAGTAAAAGGGAATGAGATTGGGAAAGGTCTGCAAGTTGGGAATCAAACTCAGGATGCCTACCGCACAGTATCGCTTTACATGTTAGTGTATAACTTCCAGAACCAGCCTTGACCATCCATGATGACAGACTCGTCCCAATCCATTTTGATGAAACTGCTTATTTCCTCCAGTGGCAAGGGCTTATTAAAGTGTACCTTGTTTTTCTGGGTACAAAGATCATTCATTAATTAATTTGCTTTTCAGCTTAGTCCCATTTTTAATCAGGGGTTTCCACAGTGTAATGAACCCATACACTCTCATTTACACACACACTACGGATTTAGCTTACCCAATTCAGCTATAGCGCATGTCTTTGGACTTGTGGGGGAAACCAGAGCACCCAGAGGAAACCCATGCGAACATGGGGAGAACATGCAAACTCCACACAGAAATGCCAACTGACCCAGCCGAGGCTCAAACCAGCGACTTTCTGTCTGTGAGGTGATTGTGCTACCCACTGTGCCGCCTTCTACAGAGATCATAGTTCAGTAAGTGATGTTTGATAAACAAATTTCGGGAGGAGCACGCGCAGAAGTTTCAGTATCAAATACGTCATTGACAATTATTCTATTATCCAATCAGTTCTTGACCAAACCCCTATATATACCAAAGCTGTCTTACCTGCAGCATCTTACGACTTTAGCATCCAAACTTCGACGCAGAATGTCTGAGATTAATCTCTTCGCAGAGGACGACGCCTTCCTTGCCGAGGCTCCTCTGAGATCTCCCGCCGGTACCCAAAGCTCCGTAGCCCCGCAGAGCGCATCAGCTCAGCCCGCGGCTCCACCTCGAGGCCGCCGTTCAGCCAGAATCACGGCTGTCCGATCAAGACGGGGCTCACCATCTCCATCTCCCAGAAGGCAATCCTCTCCAGCCTCATCATTTGCCTCAGCCATGTCCTCCGTCCCAGCCACAGGGATAAACACCGTCTCTGACCTCCGCCAAGCATTGGCCAGCGCAGGCGTCACCGTTCCGCGCCGAACCACCAAGGCGGACCTCCTGGCTATGTATAACGCCTTGCAATCCGGAGCACCACTTCCTTCCATCACTCCACCTTCCAAAGCCACGAAAAAAAATCCGGCCAGGTCCAAAAGTCTCCATACCAGCGTCCGGATCGAAACCAGTCTTCCAGACCCGGACGCAGCAGCAGGCCGTCAGCGAGTCTGGGGAGAGCCCAAGGTCCAGAGGACGTAGGATCTCAAACCCCGGAAGTGGGACTCCACGCCGGCTCTGGACTCGTTCCTTCGAGCCGCCAGTATAGCGTGAGCTTGCCTCCGCTAGCGGCACCAGAAGTTCATCCTCAAATATATCCTTGGCCCGCAGCCCCCCCTTCAAACTCAAGCGCAGGGTCGCTACAGGAAGCACAGGCCCAAATTCACATCCTGCCTCCCCATTCCTCCCAAGCTCCTGCGAGCAGTGCGAGCGCGAGGCCGCCTCAGCTCCCAGCTCAAAACCCAGCTCCTCTAATTCCTCCTCTTCTTCCCCAGGTTTTCTCAGGCCCCGACGCAAGTTCCAGCGCGAGGCCACCTCCGCTGATGTCACTAACGTCGGCAGCCCCTCCTCTCTTCTCTTTTCCTCCCACCGGTGATCCTAGGGCCAGCAGCAGCGCGAGCATGCCTCCGCAAGCGGCCCTAGCTTACAACTTTCCTTCAGGCCCCGACGCAAGTTCCAGCGTGAGGCCGCCTCCGCTGATGTCACTAACGTCGGCAGCCCCTCCTCTCTTCTCTTTTCCTCCCACCGGTGATCCTAGGGTCAGCAGCGCGAGCATGCCTCCGCAAGCGGCCCTAGCTTACAACTTTCCTCCAGGCCCCGACGCAAGTTCCAGCGTGAGGCCGCCTCCGCTGACGTCACTAACGTCGGAAGCCCCTCCCCTTTTCTCTTTCCCTCCCACCGGTGATCCTAGGGCCAGCAGTAGCGCGAGCATGCCTCCGCAAGCGGCTCTAGCCTCCAACATCCCACAGCCACTTCTTCACACTAAGTCTTTTTCTCTGTCCACAGCCACGCCTCTACCTGTTCCACCCAACGCCCTCGCCCTGGATCCTCCACCCGTCTCCAACACCATCAGGAGCCAAATCCTGTCAGGTTCGGATGTTGATCTTTTTTCTCTCCTCTCACCCATTTCACCCACATCGGCAGACCGCCAGATAGATTGCGGCCAATTTTCAGTAACCTTAAAAAACACAGCTAACATTCAGTCACGCATCTTATCATTCGCAGAATTCACAATAGCATTTTCAAGATATACAGACGTCATTTGTTCTGTCTATCCCCACAGGAGGCGTGAGCTCAATGATTATCTCGCGATAGTCGCTGAGCTCGCGCTCTCATACGGAGGCTCTCATTTCTATACATACCACCGCCTTTTCTCCGCTAAATGCGCCATTCGCATTTCACAATGGAACCAGACCCCATTCTGGGGAGCCATAGACACAGATCTCCATAATAAAGTCTTTCTCGGTTGCCGCAGTATATCTTGCGCGGTCTGTCGATCCACCACCCACCACACAGAATCATGCCCATTCATAAATCCCATCCCTCCTCCCCTCCCCGACCCAGCCCAGCCCAGATCTACCAGTTACGTCCCTTCAAACCCAAATATTCCGCCCCTTTTTTCTGATCACAGCTCTTCTGTCCCAGCCTCCGCCAGCCCGTGCACCAGCTTCAATAGCGGCAGGTGCTGGAGACAGAAATGTCGTTTTTTGCATGTTTGCAATTTCTGCGGCGGCGCTCACGCCCGCACAGTATGTCCAGTGAGAAAATCTGTAAATAAAAATACCAGAAAGTACCTATCGACTCCTGTGAATGTTTCTCGCCTAAAATCGGAACTGCTCAAACATCCCGATCCCAAATTCACCGAATTTCTATTAACGGGTCTGTCTTCAGGTTTTCATCCAGGTGTCATTAGCCTACCCACCTGTAGTTTTATTTGTCCAAATCTTCAGTCCGCTCTCGCCGAACCCGACGTCGTCGACCGTCTAATCAAAAAAGAAGTAGACGAAAATTTCATGATGGGTCCTTTCTCCGCACCTCCTTTCAGAGTTTATCGCGTCAGTCCTATTGGCATCGCCACTAGGAAATTCTCCGATAAAAAACGCTTAATAATCGACCTCTCCTCCCCGCATAACTCTCCGTTTCCTAGTATCAACAGTCTCATCCCTCTGGAAGAGTACTCAATGATTTATCATGACATCGACCAAGCTATTTCATTAATTAAAATCGCGGGTCGCGGCGCATGGATGGCTAAAGTCGACATAACGTCCGCCTTTAAAGTCATGCCCATCCACCCTGACTTTTGGCACCTTTTCGGCATTCTTTGGCGAAAAAATTATTATTTTTCCGTCCGCCTAACCTTTGGTTGCAGAAGTAGTCCAAAGATTTTCGATACGCTGTCGGAAGCAATCTGCTGGATCCTTTCCAATAACTACGAAATCCCGCATCTAATACATCTACTAGATGATTTCCTAATCATCTCACCACCAGACGCTATACCAGCCGCGCACCTTTCGACAGTTCAGAAGGTTTTCGCTGAACTCGGGATTCCCCTCGCCGAGGAAAAAACCGCCGGTCCAAGCACTTCAATCGAATTCTTGGGCATCAAATTAGACTCCAATAAATTCCAAGCGTCCCTACCAAAGGAAAAAATTGATCGAACGATCCTGGTAGCTTCCTCCCTATTAGACAGTCCCCTCTGTTCTAAGCGTGAGCTATTATCAATTCTCGGCCATTTGAATTTCGCAATGCGCATAATTCCCCAAGGCCGCTCGTTTATTTCTCATCTCTTATTTCTCGCGTCCTCAGCTCACGGTCTAGAGGATATTATATCCATCGATGACAATAGCCTAAACGAACTCCGTTTATGGATATTATTCCTCAAACAATGGAACGGTCTCTCCTTCTTTTACAGCGACCTCATATCCTCCCCAGCAGACATTAATTTATTCACCGACGCCGCCCCGTCAATCGGATTCGGAGGCTACTATCAAGGACGCTGGTTCGCGTCCACTTGGCCGCCCCAGCTATTAGACCTGCCGCAACCACTAAAATCATCGGCGCTATTCGAGCTCTACCCACTAGTCGTCGCTGCATCCCTATGGGGTAAAGAATGGTCCTCTTCCCGCATCATAATTCACTGTGACAATGAAGCAACCGTTCACTGTATAAATAAAGGCCGTTCAAATTCGCTAGCACTAATTCCCCTACTAAGACGCCTAACTTGGATCTCAGCATGTGACCAGTTTATTTTAACTGCAAATCACATTTCTGGGTCCAAAAATCAAATTGCTGACTCTCTCTCTCGTTTTGCCTTCCAGAAATTCAGACATTTGGCACCAGAGGCGGATCAGTTTCCAATCCAAGTCCCTCCTTATTCAGAGCTGATATTCCCATAGATCATCCTTTAAAAAACCTGCTTGGAGCCTCTCTCGACTTTATCCTTCAGGCAGTGGCTCCTAGAACCCTGCAGTCATATTTAACAGCATGGAAAAGCTTTAAAACATTCCATGCATGTTATAACATACTGTTTCCTGATTTTTCTCTACTTTCCATTTCATCTTACATATCCTACCTCACAATTATCAAAAAACTCCAGATCAATTCCATTAAAGGCTATTTGAGTGGAATTCAATTTTTCCACAAACTAATTTACGGCTCCCCTGCACCTCACATAGCTAATTCGCAAACAACTCTTCTCTTGAAAGGCATACAGAGAACCCACCCCACACGTCATGACACCCGACAACCCATAACACTGAAAACACTCACTAAATGCATATCCACTCTTCGCAAAGGATACGAATCAATCCACACAGCACGTACTCTCGACGCCATGTTTATTTTAGCCTTCTTCGGATTTTTAAGGTGTTCAGAACTCACCATTACATCAGGGTTCAACCCAAACATTCATCCCACCATATCCGATCTAGTAACGCTGGATAACGAAACCATTTCTTTCCTCATTAAACAAAGCAAAACTGATCAAGCAAAAAGAGGCCATTACATTTACATTTTCAACCTTCAATCACCTATCCATCCATACCAAACACTGCTAGCATTTTCACATATCAGGAGATCACAAGCCACTTCCCTTTCAGACCCCCTTTTTTACAGACGATAGCAATCGCCCAGTCACTCGTTTCTGGTTCCAGAAGCATCTTAAATGCGTCCTAATTAAGTCGGGCTTTCCAGCTGACAATTTCTCCAGCCATTCCTTCAGAATAGGTGCAGCCACCACTGCAGCACAAAATGGTCTATCAGAGCAGCGGATCCAAACACTCGGACGCTGGTCCTCACAGGCCTTTAAGTGCTACATTCGAGCCGACCGCTCTCACATTAGAAAAGCCCATCAAACCCTTATTCAAAACACATTCCTTCATTGACACGACACTTCCTTCGAAATACACTTTGCATAATATATTTTAATAACGCTAATACAGCATCTACATAGCCGTTCCAACAGGAGATGCACACCTCATTATTATGCACCACTGCAAGCGCAGAGACTGCTCCCACGGGAGACGTACACCTTTTTATGCACCACCGCTAGCGCGGTGACCGCTCCTACGGGAGACGTACACCTTTATAATCATGCACCACCGCAAGTGCGGTGACAGCTCCCACGGGAGACGTACATCTTATGCACCACTGCAAGTGCAGTGACCGCTCCCTCGGGAGACACACACCTCATTATTATGCACCACTGCTAGTACAGTGACCGCTCCTACGGGAGACGTACACCTTTATATATTATGCACCACTGTATGTGCAGTGACCGCTCCCATGGGAGTCGTACACCTCATTATGCACCACTGCAAGCGCAGTGACCGCTCCTACGGGAGACGTACACCTTTATAAATTATGCACCACTGCAAGTGCAGTGACCGCTCCCATGGGAGACGTACACCTCATTATGCACCACTGCAAGCGCAGTGACCGCTCCTACGGGAGACGTACACCTTTATAAATTATGCACCACTGCAAGTGCAGTGACCGCTCCCATGGGAGACGTACACCTCATTATGCACCACTGCAAGCGCAGTGACCGCTCCTACGGGAGACGTACACTTTATAATTACGCACCACTGCAAGTGCAGTGACAGCTCCCACGGGAGACGTACACCTCATTATCATGCACCACTGCTAGTGCAGTGACCGCTCCTACGGGAGACGTACACCTTTACAAAATTTTGCACCACTGCAAGTGCAGTGACCGCTCCCATGGGAGACGTACACCTCATTATGCACCACTGCAAGCGCAGTGACCGCTCCTACGGGAGACGTACACATTATAATTATGCACCACTGCAAGCGCAGTGACAGCTCCCATGGGAGACGTACACCTTATCATGCACCACTGCAAGCGCAGTGACAGCTCCCTCGGGAGACGTACACCTTAATTATGCATCACTGCAAGTGCAGTGACAGCTCCCATGGGAGAAGTACACCTTACCACCACTGCCAGCGCAGTGACCGCTCCTATGGGAGACGCCCGTCTCCCGTGGGAGCGACGACTCCTGCTGGAGACACTTAACGCATCACCATCAATATAGTTACTGCCTCCTCCCGAGACACACACCTTGCAAAGCACAACCATCAGCTTAACAGCACCCCTCCAAATTTTAAAGATCAGCAAATTTTGGGGGGCTCACCCACTTGTCTGGCTGCTGTCCTGTAACAAAATAAGCAATTTTTGGGGAGCGTTCTGGGGCCGGGCTAGATACTTCGCTCGAATCCCTATTCCTCTTTGTTTCCTGATAAGAGGAATGACTCGAGTTTAGGTGTCTTCCCCGAGCTCAGAGCCCTCTCCCCGGACAGCACGCCAAATACGCTTTATTCTGAAACTGTTGCAAGTGTGAACTCGTGAAGTGATGTTTGATAAACAAATTTCGGGAGGAGCACGCGCAGAAGTTTCAGTATCAAATACGTCATTGACAATTATTCTATTATCCAATCAGTTCTTGACCAAACCCCTATATATACCAAAGCTGTCTTACCTGCAGCATCTTACGACTTTAGCATCCCTCCACCACCCCGTCACCTCACCTCTTAAGCATTACTATCCCGGGGGGAGCGTTCTGGGGCCGGGCTAGATACTTCGCTCGAATCCCTATTCCTCTTTGTTTCCTGATAAGAGGAATGACTCGAGTTTAGGTGTCTTCCCCGAGCTCAGAGCCCTCTCCCCGGACAGCACGCCAAATACGCTTTATTCTGAAACTGTTGCAAGTGTGAACTCGTGAAATAAAGAAAGGAGGAACTAGTGGAAGATCAACGTAACATTATAAAACAATCAAACACCAAAAAGAGAAAAAGCAGTTGATCATCACAGATGACTGCCAAATCTAATCAAAACTGTAATCAAAACTGTGATCATCTCTTGTCCTTCACAGTCATCTTTCCTTATGGTTTCTTTCTTAAGCTCCTCTGTAGGCCTTGAGACTGGCATGGCATTTTTAATTGATGTTAACTGCCATTCTAAGTTTATGAAGAAATAGTAATAACCGTAGTAGTAGTTATGTGGCGCTGTGCTATTTTGACCATTAAAAAACACACTGAAATAAATATTTACATCAGAGCGTGGATTTGAAAAGACTTATTTTATTCTTACACTTACTTAAATATCACAACTTTGGCATTCCCAAGCATCTCCAGTTACCTTTCACTAACCACAAACTTTCTATTATGAGCTGTCATGCTATCCAGTTTACAGATTTTCAGTGTAAAGGATACCGTGCCAATTGTACTGTCACAAGTGCACCTGAAAGCGAACAGGTTTCTCTTTGAAATAAGCTGAAGAGAGTTCCATTCATTTGAGAGACATTCCTCCAATAAACAGGTCTGGATTTTATGCAGTGTTTATGACCTGGTATGCGTACTTTATTTTTGGTCACCTCAAGGACCCTCCGTGTCTCCCCTCTCCCCATGTTGCAGCATGTGAAATTCTACGATCAGATTGTCAGGTCACTGTGTACACAGATTTGGACTAGCTCAGCTTTGGCTCTTCCCTGCGATGCCTCCATCTGTCAAAATGTCATCAGCTCTTCTGTAGATCAGTTTGTTGACCTAGTTAGATCATCTCACAAGAGAGTATGAATATTGGGAAATAATGCAGCCATGTTGTGTCAACTACACGATGACTAGCTGACTAGACGTAAAGGAGGCATCAGTTAAGCTAAAGGTCAATACTGGACCTTCCCAGGGGCACTGCGGGTTTCCCCCAGTTCAAACTAATTGTGATCCCAGTAGAGGTGGTGAGCATTTACAGTGTTTATTTACAGCAGTGGAAATGTTCCTTTCATGTACATGCCAGCTCTATATCTGTCTGATATGGTCTAATTTTTCATCTATAAAAAATATCCATATGTGAATCTGACATCTTGTCTTTAAAGTTTTACCTGATAAAATGTACATTGTCAAACAGTGGAACTATGCTAGACATTTGTAAACTACTAATTTGAGTCACTTAACAAACTTGGAACAATAAAAATGGCAGTGGGAAAAACTACATTATGTAGAAACAGTCGTAATAAAGTTAAGAGTATAGGAATGTTATGTAAAAACATACAACTTTGACCTTTGATAACTTAATAAAAGTTTGTCAAGACAAATGTTTGGTTTGAGAAAGGCTGACAGTCAAACTGGATTCTGTTTAAAAAATTTGAAGACACAGACAGACAGACAGACAGACAGACAGACAGACAGACAGACAGACAGACAGACAGACAGACAGACAGACAGACAGACAGATAGATAGATAGATAGATAGATAGATAGATAGATAGATAGATAGATAGATAGATAGATAGATAGATAGATAGATAGATAGATAGATAGATCTTGATGTGTGTGAGTAATAGGAAATTTAACCCATTGCTATTATGTATTTACAAGTTAATGTAGCTAACACTGGCAGCTTGCTTTAGAATTTGCATTATTTAACACAATGCTAGCATTTTTAGGGCATTGCTAGCATATTTTAACATTCTGCTGTTGCTGACAACCTGCTTGTTTGGCTTTAGTTGACTATCTTTGCTAGCTAGTTACATGTTTTAACACAATTACAAACTTTGAGATAGATAATAATAATTATAAACTTGTTCAATGCTTATTTTTTAAATAGTTTTTGTAATACGTTTTTTCCCCATGTAGCATAACTATTGGTTATTAAAAAAATGTTATACCTGCTCATTTTTTATCGATGAAAATGAATGGAGATCCTTTTCTGTCAGGCATGTTAAAAACGACCATTCACAGCTGTGCGGTGACCCCTACTGGCGGAAGATATGTACAAACAACAGTAATTTAATTCGTGCTCCAATATTTAAAGAAATGCTAAGCAACTTTAATTTTTATCTTTAATTTATTCATATTAAGATTTAAAACAAATATAAGTATAATATATGTAACTTTGCTGTTCATATTGTTTCGCACATCACTTTGTTTAAGGGGATACAGGTTTAAAGGATGGATCAGCGTAATTACAAATATAATTACATTTAGATTATTTTAGAATATAAGTATGGTATAAAAACCTGTGTGTACATTATAAGTGTACCAAATGATTAATTGAAATGTAAATAGGCCTATGTAGTAATTAAGGCCACTTAAAACTGAATAAGTGTGGGGAAGCACAGTGGCTTATTGGTTTGCACTGTTGCCTCACAGCAAGAAAGTTGCTGGTTCGAGTCCCGGCTGGACCAGTTGGCATTTCTGTGTGAAGTTTGTGGCATTTCTCGCGTTGGTTTCCTCCGGGTGCTCCGGTTTCACCCATAGTCCAAAGACATGCAGTATAAGTGAATTGGATAAACTTAATTGGCCATACTATATGAGTGTGTGTGTGTGAATGTGAGAGTATATGGGTGTTTCCCAGTACTAGGCTGTGGCTGGAAGGGCATTCGCTGTGTAAAACATATGCTGAAATAGTTGGTGGTTGATTCTTCTTTAGTGACAGAATAATAAATAAGTGACTAAGCCGAGGGAAAATGAATGATTAAAATAAGTGGGATTTTGTATTTTTTTACAAAATCTACAAACATTCAGGGTGAGTGAAGCCCTCTGATCTGTGACCTTTCCTAACCTGTGTAAATACGATATGATCAACTCACAAATACACCAAACGATGTATTTGTTTTATACACACAACTCAAAAAATAGGATAAAATGGGAGAGCGAATGAGCAATAGAGAAAGGGAGTGAGATAGAGACAGGCGGAGGGATGTTGAGGGGAGGGAAGAGAAAGGGAGGGGAAAAGTAAAAGCCGAAGGATTCTGAAAACACAAAGAGCAGCAGGATTGGAAATTTGTAAGTATTATTAAAACCAATTCTTTTGAGATTATTACATCATTACAATCTCCATCTAACACATCATCTAGTCATTGCTGCTGACAGGCACACACTAAAAATTAAGACGACTAAAAAACATCAAAATTAGCCTTGAAACAACTGCAAAAATACACATTTTTATATGAAAAAGAATGCTAAATGCGAGTTATACATACACTCTGTAGTTGAGTTGTCAGTTTATGAATATGTAACGGATGCCTCAGGCAAAACTATGGACCAAGGGAATTCATAGGGTTGCATATATGTTTATGAGTGTTTGTGAATTCATGCATCTGTGTATGTGAGTTTGTTGAATCCACAGGGAGGGGTGGGAAAGCACATTCTTTAGAGTGAGATCATGTCTTGGACACAGAAAAATACAGGATTAAAGGAGAAGACTCGGGGAGAGAGAAGGAATCAGACAAATCTGGATGGATGGAACAGCTGTAACTGATATCTTTAATGAGTGATTGTGACATCAATGAATGAGAATTTGCATGAGTCAGAGACAAATGGAAATGTAGATTTTCTACATTCTGCGGTTGTGCTTTCTTATACGCTTGTCTTGCAGACTTAATTCGTTGCATCCAGGTGTTTCGAGGATTTCTATAAATGGATACATTTTGGAAGGCAGTGAAAACTGGACTCATGACTCCAATCAGACTCAAACAAGGCTCTTTTTGGACTTTCTGTTAAAAATCCTACAAAAATATTAAGCAACAACTAGAGGTGCACTGTAAAACCCAGCAGTCAACGTTATCAAATGAAATGAGTGTAGTGAACTCAAAATTTACTGAAAGTTAATTCTACTCATTTGAAAAGAGTTTTGAACTCAGTGTTGAAGGTAACCAGTTAATTAAATACTTCATTACTTCAACTTAAATGGAGTAAGTTCACAGTACTCATTAGGATTAGTTTTTGAACTTAAATGGTTTGTTGCAATCGGTTTCCTCAAATGATTTGTGTTATCTTAACTTATTGTGTTTTACAGTGTAAAGTAACAAATTACAAATACTTAAACTACTGTCATTGGGTAATTTTTTGTCAGGAATTGTAATATGCTAAGTAGTTTTAAAAATGTATACTTTTACTTCCCCTTGAGTTCATTTTTCGTGCTGTATCGGGGCTTTAACTCCACTGTTTACCTTCTACCTGCAGTCATTACTTTATTTCTTTCTTGTCTCTGGTCATTGGCTAAAGTAGAAAAATCAGCCCTTCGATTCCTGTCCAATCAAATCACACATAGTAAGTAAATCTTTATAAATGCACCCTTTGGAAGACATAAAAATGTACAAGAAGATGTCCAAAATCTTTACACGCAATGACTCAGCGACTGTTTATAGACTGCATGTCACTGATGAGAAAATGAAGGATGTGGACTGTATGATGACTGAAATCACCAAACAGCCTTAAACAATCACTAAATGGAATGAAGGAACAATGGAAGGAATGACCGAATGAAGGAAGGACTGAACGAGGAATGAAGAATGGACCGAATGAAGGAAGGAAAGAGCCAACTAATGAAGGTAGGAAGAATTCAAGGAAGAACTGGACAAACGAAGGAAGGAACGAACAAATGAATGAATGAACAAAGGACCTAATCAAAGAATGAACGAACAAATGAATGAGTGAACGAATGAAGGGAGGAACGAAGGAAGGAACAAATGAATGAAGGAAAAAAACAAACAAACAAATGAATGAAGGAAGGACAGAACGAACAAACAATGGAAGGAAGGAAAACAGGAATATAACTAAATGCACTACAGAATGTTACGTTTACACATCCTTTCACAAACTGCATGTACCCGGATCAACTTTTTACAGTGTAATACTCATACTCACTACTCTTGAGTACTTTTTAAAGGGCAAATTTTTACTCAGATTTTGAGTAATATTTACAACAGATACTTTTACTCTTCTTGCACTACATTTTTGGGCAAGTAATGGAACTTTTATTTGAGAATGATTTTTCAGTACTCTTTCCACCACTGGCAACAACCTTTTACATAAGTTTTATTTGCACATTATTATAACATTAGAGATAATATTAAAATGCATAGATTTTCATGTCACAATCTGCCTCATTTTAGCAATTACAACCGTCCTTTTCAACATCTTCATATTCAATTTTCTGATAGCTCACAGCTAATACAACAGATCCACTATCAAGACAGTGGCAGCTACATTTGGTTGCATACAGTAGTCATTTAATTTGGTTTAGTTTTATTGAATGTTTAATGCATCTTCAAACAGACAAAGGGATGACCAAATTGAGGATAATAAAACTATATAACTAACTATAAAATCCAAAATAAAATTAGGTTTCTCAATATAACAGTCATTCAAGCCATTTCGAGATTTGTTGATGATACTCTTTTGTTTTATTCAAATAAAAACAAAAGTAAATTAACAAAAATGACATCATCCAGTGTATCCGCGGGGACTTAAAATGTCTTAAATTCCAAAAACTAAATTTTAGGTCTTAAAAAAATCTTAAATTGACTGAAATATTTGTCTTGTAGGTCTAAAATTATTTCAAACAGGTCTTAATTTTCCTTTATGTAAACCTACTCGATCCAACACATCCAATCACCAACAAATATATCTGAATAAAACTTAGAACAATCGGTTGTACATACGTTTAGTTTTTAAAGTGTTTTTTTTTTATGTTGTTAATTATGTTTACATAGGGTCTGCTTACTTTGCCACATTATTTAAAATATGAGGCTAAGAAATAACTATTTAGAATTAGTTTTTTGATAGGGCAAGTAAATTTTTTTCTTTAAGGGTCATTCAAAAATCTTTAGCGTTTAACCCTACAAAAGTCTAAAATTTCATTCCTCGTGGTCTTAAAAAGGTCTTAAAAAGTCTTAAATTTGACTTTGTGAAATTAGCAGAAACCCTGTCATCAATATAATTAGAAACCTTGATCAATAAAGGGTTTATTGCACTGGAATAATTCCAAATTAAATGATTGTTGTGCAGGAAAAGTAGTCTTACACTGCTACATACATTGGGTTACAAGTGACTCTATAAATATTTTTATTTTTTTCAAAAAAAATATAGAATACAGACAGTAATACTCAATAATACTTAATACTTTTTTTTGTTACATTATTTATAATGATTAGACTGAATACTGAGAAGGTTAAGGGCAAAACTTTATAATATGAAGGAATAGTGAATGAACCCAGCAGACACGTCAGAAGACGTTAATATTAGGTTAGATTTAGGTCATGACGTCAGGTGACCAAAATTCAATGTCTAGCCAGCGTCTAAGGACAACATTTTTTGACGTCTATAACAATGTAAAATAACGTTGATATTTGGTTAATTTTAGGTTACGTTGGAAATTGACCAAAATCCAACGTCTGATAGATGACATAGAGGTAATGTCCACATAACGTCAAGGTGTAACAATATTAGATGTTGATATTTGGTTGATTTTAGGTTGGTCATTGGACATTGATGTTGGCCTGACGTTGGGGTCTGACATCAACCCAATTTTCATTTCTAAACAAAATCCACCATCCCCACAACATTGGGGTACAACATCAATATGACGTCATGTTGACGTCCTGTGCCTGCAGGGAAGTCCGGGATTGCTAAAGACCAAAGCTATACATTTATGTTAGCAGTATATTCAGCCAAAAAGATTTACTTACTATTTACTCACAAATGGTTCCAAACATTTATAAGTTTCTTTATGCGCTGGACCTGGATACCGATAAATGAAAAACAAATACTATAGAAGTCAAATTTCTTCAGAATATCTTTTTTTTGTGTTCAACAAAAGAAAGGAAGTCAAAAAATGTTCAGTTTTACGTGAACCATCTCTTTAATATCATGTTTTTAGCATCAACTTAGCATGTCTGATATCTTTAGGATTATTTTACAATAGACACTATGAAAATTCTGTTTTCTATCCTAGGAATAAACAGCCATACAACCATTTTTTGGAATGCACTGAAAGCTATTTCAGGGTTGTTATAATCAACATGCTCATAACCTTTCTTGTTCTCTCTAGCCCCGAGCTGTGATCGAACCCTGTGAAGACCCTAAAAGATGGGCAGCTCTCCAGTCTCTGTGCTGCTATGCTGTTGTTTCTTTAGTAAGTCCATTAAAAACAACAAAACAGAAGCCTGTTCATTTAATTAATATGAATGAATGGTTCCTTTTGAATGCTCAGTCAAAAAAACATCTCTGCTTTTCTTTTTTTCTCACAGTACTTGTTACGGTCCAGGCACAACAGATTGGTAACTAGTTAAAACGTTGTTAAAATCATTGTATGAACATGTGTGTGTTTAAATATATGGAGAAACCATTAATGTCTTTTATATATAAAAACAGGTTTTGAAGGAGTGATTTGGTGTGTTGGTTTCAAAGCTGCAAGCTGTCATGTCCATTTATTCCAATTAATTAAGAATTGTATTAGCACATAATAAATAAATAAATAAGGTGATGCGGTGGCGCAGTTAATGACTTTCTGTTCATCGGATATAAGGCATGGATATACATTGCAATCGTAATTTTCGAATGTATTACATCGCTTTGTAATCGTTTATTATTACCATTTGTTGAGTCTCCGCATACAGTTTGATAGAGCGATTAGACCCAGAAACTGCTTTGCGCAACGTCACACTTAACAAGCCGTTGGTCTTTTTAAAAAAGGTATTATTTTTAATCAGTTTAAAATCTCCTTGTTGTGACAGCTCACTCTATTCACCAGAGTAAAAAAGCATGATAACTAGACTTAGTTACATGTTTTTAGTTTGCTGTGTTTTTCTTTTTTCTCGCCAGAAATAGATGACATTGACGCCACTGTTTTGCCTCCGCCAGGTGAGTGTGTATTTATAGTGTGTGTGAACACATGATTTGTGTGAATAAATTGTGTGATTTGTGTGAATGATTTGTGTCTTGTTTCTGTCGTACAGACTGCAGAGAGGAAACTTACCCCTGCACTAGGATGTACTCGGTTCATCGACCTATAAAGAGATGCATCCATTCGCTCTGTCTCTACAGGTGCCTACAACACTCAAAGACACATGCATACACATCTTTTATAGGGACTTCCAATAGACATAATTTTTTTAATACTGTACAGACTGTATTTTTTATCCCCCTATCCAAATGAGGGACCAAAGAATGTCTCTACAAGGTCAAAATTTACTCGTATGTCTATACTTTTGGCGACATTTGGTCCCCACAATGTATACCCACAAGGAATACAAGGTACACAGACACACACAAACAATGCACATTTTGCTTCTCCAAATAAAGCTGGGTTATAAAAAACACTTTAATGAAACTGGTTTGAATAATAGCACACATTATATCAAGTTATCTCTAAAAATTATGTTTATATGTGTATTTAAGCACATATTATGTTCAAAAATGAACTTTAAGACTCCCACTACACATTCAGCTTGAACGTCAAATTTTCCTGCTTTTATCTTTTACTAAGTTAAATAAACATTTGTTAGAAAACATCTATTTGCTGTATTATTTCTAATTTAAATTAAAAAAAAAACATTTTGTGTGTCTCCCAATATGTTCCAGTCAACTCTGTTACATCAGTTATAAAAAGGTAAAACAATATGTAAAGCCCTAATAGAAAGCATATGATTTGCTCCAAGTGATGTCACTTCCTTTGGAGAGAAATGAGGGGGTAGGGAACTTGTAACCTTATTATGATAATTTCAAAGTTGAAACAAGCATTCCCTTGATTCTTCTTTTCCACAAAAAACTGGACAGATATTACAAAATACATATTAAATATATAAATAAGAAATACACCCTAATAAAGCAAAATACACCAATTTTAAAATATTACATAGATATTATCCATGCAATGATTTTATTAGTAAGTTTAAGGAAGGTTTTTCACCCTTGTGTTGTTTTTGTCAAATGGAACCGGAAACAATTCTTTCAATTTATTTTTCAGTTTCAGTTACAAAAAAGGGTTACTACTTACTCCTTACTACCTTACTACTTACTACCTTACTCCTTACTACTTTTTGAAGTGTTTTATAAATTTATCAACATAACTGATAAAATGGTTTTATTTATGGATTGCAACTCTGGATTATTGGAAATGGACAAAATAACAAAAATTCTTATTTTATTTAGAAAGTATCACATCCACAAAACAAAATGTATGCTTACTGTACCAAATTGTAAACTATTTTTCATTTATCTAAACATTTTTTATGATTCACTCACTTCTATACAGAGTAATACCAAAACTATTAAGATATCCCAACTGCTGAAAAAATACCTAATGTACATGATTAATTTTTGTTGTTAATTCCCTTGTATACTGTTTTATGTATAATTCTGTACTCCCCTGTTTAATCAATTTAAAAAAATAAAATAAAATAAAATGAAAAAAAATTCACAAAGTTTTGACACACTTTCCACACATGTCAATTTCATCACAGTCCACTTATATACAACTTGTTTGTTCTATTTTGATGAATTCTGACTCTGACTTCTGAATTTTACACTTTTACGATCAAATTCTTGTGCTCTGCAACACCTGCACATCACACTAACAACTCACATGTACCACAAACATGCATACTAAACAACATACTACACATGCGCAGTGGAAAAAGTAATTAAAAGTATATGACATACAAATCAACAAGAATTATATAACATTATATAACACAAAAATATAATTACTTTGAACAATAAACTATAAAATATGGCTCTGATACGAGACATTGAGGCATTTTATTTTTTCTTATTAGTTTAACAAAATGTTTAGGATACACCAATATTAGTTTCATTACTTGTCAACTAGGTTCTTGTGTTAATTCAGTGAATATCTCATTCACTATTTAAAACAAATAATATGATGAAATAAATCAACACAGACTCATCATAGATGCGTACCCCTGTCTACATTTCTGGAGAGCGCGAATTATGTAGCCAGAGCTACTTATGGCTGCATTTCATCTTCATAATGAATGCTACAGGGGGGTATGATACCGCAGATGGCTTCTGTTCCTGTTAGTGCTATCAGCTGACTGCTTATCTTCGTATGGACAGCCTTTGTGGTTTTACCAGTTTGCCCAGTAGCTTGCTATGTACAGTGATTGACTTGGTTATGCGTGGCTGAATTAACCACGATGACTATATTATAAAATAATAGATGCTTAATTAAATTTCTGTAATTTAACGTCTGTTATTTTACTGTAAAATTCTGTAATTTAACATCTGTTATTTTACTGTAAATTTCTGTAATTTAACGTCTGTTAATTTACTATAAATTTCTGCAATTTAACGACTGTTATTTTATGTTTTTTATGGCACCCTGCTGCCAGAAAAAAAAGCATAAAATACCAGATTTTTTTACAGTGCAGGTAAAACTAAAAATATATAAATAAACAGCAGGCTGAAAATGTGGTGAAATTGCATGGTTTTGATTGTTTTTCTTTTTACTAGATTGCTTTTGAAAACACTCAGTTAGGTTTAGGGACGAGGATGGGTGGGTCAGTCAGTCAGTCCATCGGTCGACAGTAAGTTGGCCTGGGGTGCGTTTCCATGAACCATTGTTAGTCAATTAAGATCGCAAGTTCTGTCATTACAAACATTGTTCGTTGATTTGGTGTTTCCCAAATCCATCGTTCCAACGAACATTCACAAACTGCATTGCAAACTTGTACACTTGCAACTACAACTCCAGAGCTGTAGATAGAGCATAGCATAGTTCCTGGCTGTGTTCTATTCCCAAGTTAAGTTAACACGTTTAACAAATTTATGTGGATTAAACATAAAAAATTAAGTTGTCTCAATGAAATCTCAAGAATTGTGTTGATTTAGCATATTTTAAATATGTAGTTTGAAGAAGCAAAAAAATATTTTTTTGAGTGTAGCATAGGTTAATGTTTTTAATTTATAGTTGAGATTTATTATTAAGAAATGTATCTGTAGTCTGCTATATATGACATGGGCCTGTTGGTTAGAACATTTCTGCAGTGGTTTGAATGTGTCAAAGGTGTAAAAGTAGACTTTTCTAAAAAATAAAATAAATAAGTAAACAATATCCTATGTAATAATAATAAAATTAATAATAATAATACAAATGAATAATAAATTATAATTTTAATAATTATTATTATTAAGTAGGATTTTTTTCATTTATTAATAATTTTTTATGTTCATATTTGAGACTAGAATATGTGTTAGCTTTTTGTTTATGTTTTATAATAGAATATAGAATATTCATAATATTGTAATGAAAACATAGGCCATATTTTAAATAATATGGAAAGTGAGTGCATGTTTTTACTATATAATTTGCACAAAAAAAAATTATGGGGATTTTCAGTTTTTTTTCTTTGAAGAAATTGTTACTTCCCCCAGTTTAGAGTATCATTATAGACATTTTAGGTTATAGCTAACGTGGTTCAAGTGATAGATCTGCGACAGAGAAACTATGGTTTAGGGAAACACTTGTCACTACATTTTTCTTTTCCCAAATGATGCATTGTGCTATGGTAGTTCAGTCGTAAGTTATGTTTTTGTTTGGGAAACGCACCCCTCATCGGCTGAAGTGTATATTGCGCCCTCTGGTGGATTTATGCAAGAAGAGGACGCGCGAGAGAAATTTGAGATCCTCAAAAAGCATACACAGCGACCTCTGGTGGATTTGCAAAAAAAAAAAAATGTAATCAGACATGTTTTCAGTTACGTATTTTGCTGTCCCCAGAAATGTAGACCTGGGTACGTATCCCTAATGAGCCTAGGATTAAATAAATAGTGTTATAGGCATGCGATGTGGAGCTAAAGCACAAAATGTTGAGAAATGTCAACTCTGTTATTGTCGACCCTGTTAGGGGTTTAAAATTGTTTATACAATAAGTTAAATAATAGTTTGTACAAGAAGCAAATGTTCCCTATCATATTTAAGCATTGTGCATTATTTTACAATAATAATGGATTCATAATAAATACATTATACATTTGTTTTATACCATTCCAGTTTAAGTAAAATTAATGGAAAATGCTTGAAATGTACCAGCAATCCCTGAATGAGTCACATACAAATACTCACAAACACATTCACGCACACACCCACGGTTTTATGAAGGAAACATTCTGCAGTTTAACATTTTCAAGATACTTCATTGTATGATTTATTATCTGTTTTGTCATGGAGTCACCACAAGGTCAGACATCACTGCTATTGCTTTACATACTTGTACGGTCCCCACAACATGATGAATACTAGGACCACACACACTTGCACGCACACACTCCCTTTTTTTCTCTCAATTTAGGCAAGCTGTTTTGTTTTCTCTATCTTGTTAACATTCTCCTCTGCTGAACACACACAGAGATTTGTGTTTGATATGATGCATGTGAAGTAAATGACATCTGTTTCCTCCAGTCTTCCTAGAGTCTATGTGATCAACAAGGAAATCTGTGTGAGGACTGTGTGCCTGCAAGACGAGATCCTGATGGGTAGGACACCCAACATCTAATTAAGAATCAAACTATAAAACCTCTCATATGTTATTTTCTTTTCAATGAATATGGGTGAAAATATCGTTTAGATTGGGCATAAGTGCTGAATATATTGTTGTCATATGGTTAATATTTCCTGAGAAATTATTAAAGGTGCTATATGTAAGTTTTTGACTTTTTAAAGCATAAAAATACCATAATATGTTTGCAGATATTTAAGAAACATGCTAAGTGAACATACTTGTTTATTTGAAAATCAATGATGAAGTCAGATATTCTGCTTTGAAAATGTCTGTTACGTGCCAGAACACTGTCTTTGCTTTGGTTCTTTAAACCTTCCCAATGCCACTTTAGTCAATTATATTTCAGCACCTGGGTTGCCTTGGTGAAAAACTGCGTTTTTGATTCATTCAGCCAGGAAGTTTCTCAAAGTGTGTGTCTGCAACCAAAATGCGACATATAATATAAATAATTATTATATAAATATTGTGAAAAGTAAACATTAGGTGAGCAGGTTACATTGTAAGCCTGTACCCTAACAGCACGCTACGTGATAAGATTTAGGGCCCTATCATACATCCGGCGCAAGGTGCGACGCAATTGTTGTTTGCTAGTTTCAGCTTGTCGCAAGAGTGGTTTTGACGTTAATAGCAAATGCATTTGCGCTCATATGTGCGCCCATAGGCGTTCTGGTCTAAAAAAGGAGGCGTGTTCTGGCACGTTGCTATTTTGAGGAACTTAAATAGACTGTTTAATAGACCAGATCAAATCAGGTCTATAGTCCAGCACAGAGCGCGTTAGTTGTGCGCCCCGCTGACACATTGCTTAATACACACAGGGTGTACAGCAATACGCAAATATCTTTAGAAATGAAAAAGAATTAAAATATTACACATTTCCCTATTCACGAGAGTGAAAGTAAATAATGAGGATTATGGTGTGGATGTTTAACTGTTTTCTCTCTAGTGAAGCTTTCAGTTTTTCAGCTTACAAAGTCCGCCATATAAATAGCAAATGCACCATGCCGCGACGCAACTGGCTCTTAAAGGAAATGGAAGATGACACTCTGATTGGTTTATTCTCAAAACACACCTATTGTTATGAAGCGGACAGGAGACAGAGGTAAGGAAACGTTAGGGTGTTTATTAAATGACAACAAGGAGCACATGAAGGATAGCCAGGAGGATCAGGAATGATGTTGGGGTCTTTTCCTCCGTGGCTGGGTAACAGGAATACACGAGGATGGACAGCACACACCAGATACAGCTGACAGAGGATGACACAGACTTGGAAGGACTGGAAGACAGGACGATTCGGGAGGACCAGGAAGACTAGGAGGAATACAAAGAGAACAGGTAAGTAAATCGTTTGTTTTAGCTGAGGATGACTACGCTGAGTGGTCGCTCAGTTGTCCGCTTTCGTCGAGACGAGCCCGGACAATGAGCGACTGGAGTGCTGTGCTTTTATCTGGTGCTCGTGAATGTGATGCAGCTGTGTGCTCATTAGAAGTCAGGTGATGGTGATCTTCGTGAGTGGGGGTCGTGAGAGCCTGACCAATCCATGACAGTACCCCCCTCCCCAGGGCCCGCTCCTGAGGGCCGACACCTCCGACGCCGTGGTGGTCTCCCTCTGCCTCTAGGCGCTGGGAACTCAGGGTGGCTCTCATGAAACTCCACCATGAGACTAGGATCGAGAATATCAGCTCTGGGAACCCATGTCCTTTCTTCGGGGCCGTACCCTTCCCAGTCCACCAGGTACTCCAACTGGCCACCACGACGTCGGGAACGCAAGATCTCCTTCACTGCGTAGACGGCTCCTTCTTCTAGGAGCAGTGGAGGAGGGGGTTCCTCTTCGTGGTCAGGCTCTGTGGAGGGAAGAACAGGATCGTGATAGGGTTTCAGGAGTGATACGTGGAATGTAGGGTGAATACGGTAGTGAGAGGGTAATTGTAGTCTGTAGGTGACGGGGTTAACCTGTTCCACGATGGTGAAGGGACCAACAAATCGGGGACTTAACTTGCGAGAGGGCAGTCGCATGCGTATGTCCCGGGTGGATAGCCACACCTTTTGTCCGGGTGTGTATCTGGGTTCTTCAGACCTTCTCCTATCGGCGGTTACCTTGCTTCGACGGACTGCCCTCTGCAGATGTTGATGAGCCTCGTCCCAGACTCTCTCGCTCTCCCGGAACCAGTGATCCACTGCGGGGACATCAGATGGTTCGCCATCCCAGGGAAAGAGCGGTGGTTGGAAGCCCAGGACGCACTGGAATGGCGTGAGTCCGGTGGAGGGTTGCCGCAGTGAATTTTGGGCATATTCTGCCCAGCCCAAATACTGGCTCCAGGAGTTCTGGTGACCACTGCAGAAGGTCCTCAGGAACCGTCCCACCTCCTGAATCTTCCTCTCTGTCTGCCCGTTGGTTTGGGGATGATATCCAGAAGAGAGGCTGACGGCCACACCTAGGAGCTTGAAGAAGGCTTTCCATAGACGTGAGATGAACTGTGGACCTCTGTCCGACACAATATCTTCTGGAATACCAAATGACCTGAAGACTTGATTAAAGATATTGTCGGCAGTTTCAAAGGCTGTGGGAAGACCTTTCAGAGGGATTAGTTTGACAAACTTTGAGAATCTATCTACTATGACTAGAATACAGGTATTACCTTCTGACGAAGGGAGGTCAGTGATAAAGTCCACTCCTAGGTGTGACCAGGGACGGTTCGGAATCGGCAAGGGATGGAGCTTTCCAGCGGGTAGATGACGTGGGCTCTTGGATTGGGCACAGTCCTTACAGCCCTGAACATATTGCCTCACATCCCTTGCCATGTTTGGCCACCAGAATCGTTGGGATACTAGCGAGAGAGTATTGTTGATCCCTGGATGTCCAGTGCCTAGCGAGGTATGTAAGGAGTGGATCAGATCTACCCGGTGTTCAGGTGGTATGAACTGCCGATGAGGAGGGCATCCCGGCGGAGCAGGGGCTTCCGGAGTGGCAACGACTGGAGGAGCGTTCCAGGTGATCGGACAAATGGAGATGTGTTCGGGAAGAATCTTCGTTGGGAGTTCTTCATGATCGTGATGCTCGTGTAAACGAGAGAGAGCGTCTGCTCTTAGATTCTTGGGTCCTGGACGATAGGAAATGGAGAAATCAAAACGTGAGAAGAAAAGTGACCATCTGGCTTGACGTGGACATAGTCTCTTGGCCTCTTTGATGTATTGGAGGTTTTTGTGATCTGTGATCACCTGGAACGGATGTTTGGCTCCCTCCAACCAGTGACGCCACTCCTCCAAGGCTAGCTTGATTGCTAGAAGCTCCCTGTCTCCTATGCTGTAATTCTGCTCCGCCGGGCTCAACTTCCGAGAGAAATAGGCACAGGGATGCAGTCGGGGCGGTGTATCATGATGTTGAGATAATACTGCCCCGACGCCGGTGGTGGATGCGTCCACTTCCACCACGAAAGGAAGATTTGGGTCAGGATGAGTCAGGAGTGGGGCCCTTGTGAACTCCTTCTTAAGAAGGCGGAAGGCTGCGGCTGCTTCTTTGGTCCACTCCAGTCCTTTGGGTTTACCCTTGAGGAGATTAGTGAGAGGTGATGTAATCCTGCTGTAGTCCTTGATAAACCGTCTATAAAAGTTAGCAAACCCAAGAAACCTCTGGAGCTCCTTAATGGAAGTGGGTTCTGACCAGGATAGAACAGCCTCAATTTTCTTCCCATCCATACGTATACCGGTTTGGTCAATGATGTATCCCAAGAAATGAATCGACTTCTGGTGGAATGAGCATTTCTCCGCTTTGAGGTAGAGGTGATGTTCTCTCAATGTGTGTAGGACCTCCGCAACGTGTTGGCGATGTTCGGCCTCACTCCGGGAGTAAATGAGGATGTCATCTATGTACACTATTACACAGTGGTGAAGAAACTCCCGGAGGACTTCATGAATGAAGTTTTGGAATACGGAGGGGGCGTTGACCAGACCGTAAGGCATGACCTCATATTCATAGTGGCCAGTAGGGGTCACGAATGCTGTCTTCCATTGGTCCCCCTCACGTATTCTTATCAGATTATACGCGCTGCGGAGGTCCAATTTAGTGAAGACTTTAGCTTCTCGGAGCTGTTCCAAAGCGGCTGGTACCAGAGGAAGGGGATATCGGTATTTTACTGTACCGTTATTTAGGACCCTGTAGTCGATGCATGGACGCAGCCCTCCGTCCTTCTTGGCCACAAAGAAGAAGCTTGAGGCGGCTGGTGATTTTGAGTGACGTATGTACCCCTGACTCAGAGCCTCCCTTATGTAATCTTCCATTGCCTGATTCTCTGGAAGCGAGAGCGGGTAGATCCTACCTCTTGGCAACTGGGCATCTGGAACTAGGTCGATCGCGCAGTCCCATGGCCGATGCGGCGGTAGCTGGGAAGCTCTCTTGGGGCAGAAGACATCATGAAAGGAGCTGTACTCCTTAGGAATGTGGATAGACTGCTTCTCAGGAGGGCTCTCGACCGATGTTGCAAACAAAGAAATGGGGTTCCGACCTTGAAGAGGGAGATTTGGAAAACAGGCAGGTGTACATCCAGATCCCCATTTCTTTATCTCTCCTGTGCCCCAAGAGATGATGGGATCGTGCTTCACCAGCCACGGGCGCCCTAGAATGATGTCCATATTTGCACCCTCCAGAACCAGAAATTGAATCCTCTCTTGATGTAACAACCCCACTTGAAGAAGGATGTCTTCGCATTGTCGATGGATACGGGTCGAAGATCGAGTGCACTGGGTTATCGGTTGTATCTGGTATATATGCGAGGACGCCTCAGTACGGAGGTGGAGTTGACGACAGAGGGATTGGGAGATGAAGTTCCCTGCTGACCCGGAGTCGATGAGGGCTGTGACAAGGAGAGAAATAGAGGCAGTAGTTATTTGTACGGTGGTAGTAAGTGGTTTACATTGTTCAATATTCGTACTGAATACACTCACTGAAGTCCGAATGGGACGAAGGGGACACTCCATACGGGTGTGTCCACTGACACCGCAGTATAGACACAGACCCCGGGTCAGCCTCCTCTGTCGTTCCGCTGATGTCAGTCTTCCAGACTCTATTATCATGGGTTCTGGTTCTGGAGAGGCTGTTGACTCAGGCGATTGGAGGAGTGCAGACGAGGGGGTGATGGTGTCCTGTTGATAGGAACGGAGACGATCGGAACATCGGAGAGAATGTTGGATGAATCTCTCCAGACCCATTGTATCATCTAATGTGGCCAGTTGGATTCGGAGAGTGGGTTCCAAGCCGAGCCGGTACGTGGTCAACAACGATCTCTCATTCCATCCACTTGCAGCTGCTAGAGTGCGAAACCGGAGAGCATATTCCTGTGTAGATAGAGTACCTTGCTTTAGATGATACAGCTGCTCTCCAGCGGCTACTTCCCCATCAGAACGTCCAAACGCCTCTTTGAAATACTCCGTGAAGGTAGTGATGGAATTCATGACCGGCCCGGCTTGGTTCCAGATCGTCTCAGCCCATTTAAGTGCAGGTCCAGAGAGTAGAGATACGATGTAGGCGATCTTCGACTTATCTGTGGGATATAGAGAAGGTTGCATTTCGAATATGAGGGAACATTGTAACAGAAAACCATTGCACTCCCCCGCTCCGCCTGAGTAGGGCGCTGGTCGGGCCATGGGACTGGAAGGAAGGGCCGAAGAAGAAACTGTGGAGGCGGAAGTGCTCGGTGCTGGTGGTGCGTTGGAAAGTGGAGCTGGTGGCTGTAGAATCCGCTTCAACTGGTCCACCAGCTCTTGAAGGTGATCGGGGGTGCTCATGTTGTCGTCGTTATGGGTCCGGGCTTCTGTTATGAAGCGGACAGGAGACAGAGGTAAGGAAACGTTAGGGTGTTTATTAAATGACAACAAGGAGCACATGAAGGATAGCCAGGAGGATCAGGAATGATGTTGGGGTCTTTTCCTCCGTGGCTGGGTAACAGGAATACACGAGGATGGACAGCACACACCAGATACAGCTGACAGAGGATGACACAGACTTGGAAGGACTGGAAGACAGGACGATTCGGGAGGACCAGGAAGACTAGGAGGAATACAAAGAGAACAGGTAAGTAAATCGTTTGTTTTAGCTGAGGATGACTACGCTGAGTGGTCGCTCAGTTGTCCGCTTTCGTCGAGACGAGCCCGGACAATGAGCGACTGGAGTGCTGTGCTTTTATCTGGTGCTCGTGAATGTGATGCAGCTGTGTGCTCATTAGAAGTCAGGTGATGGTGATCTTCGTGAGTGGGGGTCGTGAGAGCCTGACCAATCCATGACACCTATAACTCATTAAGAGAATAAGCTCAACCCTGTAAGACCATGCGCCACGGCGCAAAGCAGATTTTTCCATCCTTAAAATAGCAAAAGTGGATTCTGACACGCCCTTAATGCTTTTGCACTCTGCGATTGCACCAGACGAAACACAACAGAAATTTAAAACTGCCATTTAGAAGCACAGAATATGAACTCAAAAAATAATAAGGTTTACAATCTAATTATTAAAGGTTAATTTTATTTTAGATCTGAGGTGAGCTATCTGCTGCTGCTTTCAGTTGTATGGCAATAAATGTGATGTAAAACACATTGTTAGCATTTAACACTGAGGCACATGAGGTGATCATTGTCAGTTTATCCTGTTGTTTAGCTGCAAGAAATAGAAGCCTTTACTAAAATGTCTATTTTAGGTGTTGGTAAGAACAAAAACTCCTTTTAGTATGTACATATTCCTTCTATCGCGTGTCGTTGATTTTTATGTAGAACACGATTTAAATCAGCCTTTAGGCTTGATAGTCAAACTCGCTCCTGTTGGTGCTCAATCTGGCAACCTGCGCTTGGGTTTGTTTTGATCTAGGAATGCAATACCTAGTTAAACCACTGGGTGTCAAAACTTACATACTGCACCTTTAAGAGACAGAATATTAAAACTTTTAAAAGGATCTCTTTTTTCCTGTTACATCAGACAAGGCAATGAAGAGGAAATAAGATTTTAGTAACAAGTAAAATACAAAATTGTTCAGATATAAGGCTGTTGATTTAACACAATAATTTCATGAATTAGTTCTAAGGAAAAATAATGTGTTAAGTAATACTACAATGCAATTAATGCATACTGTTTTATTAATGCAATTTAATAATGGAATTAAGGCACACAGCCCAAGTCCCAGACCTGATCAGTCCTCTTGCATTTGATTGCATTGGAAGTTTATTAATGATGAAAATATTGAAGAATATGGTAATAAAAAATAATAAAAAAAAATACTGAAGGTGAACAGTTCAATCAACTCAAATTTAATAAATTGGGGTAAGAATTACCCACATGATGGTTTTTGTCTTATATTTGTATCATATGATATTGTTAAACAATATCACAAGTAAAAATATCACATGAGTACTGTTTTATTTATTTTAAACACAGTACTGTGTTTTTTGTCAGTTTTGCCAATGAAAAAGAATTCATTGCTAAATAAAATTAGTAGGTTGAACGAATCAAATAAATAACTGAATCAATAACTAAAGCATTAGACATTTACTGCCACTTATACTGGCTGGTTCAGTTTGTTTTTTTTAGTTATTAGTGTGCGCAAGCCCTAAGGGCCATTATACAGCAATTACAAACAGAAAAAATGTATGTGATTTGTTTTGTTTGTTTACACTACAGCAGCATTTTGGGGCATTTTGATTTATTGTATTGAGGTATTACATGTTCAGTCTATACTATGGTGGCTGAGAGAGCTTAACATGCTGCAATTTAAGAAAACACATGCAATTACAAAAAACACCAGCAAATTGTGAAAAGATCTTTATCCGTTTGACAGCACAGGTGATGCATACTGTCACAATGGAAACACATTTTTAGAAGACGCACTGCATTTTCGCAAATAATTAATAAAAAAGTGCTGCATTTTCTCACAACGTAAACATTTGACGAAAACGTGCTGCATTTTCTCACAATGCAAAAAAAACGGAACACAATATAAATGTTTCAAAGGGGACAGAAAAATGTGACGGACGCTGCTGTGCTATGACTTTTGCTCGGTGAAGTTGTAAGTAATCTTTGTTTTTTTTTGTTTGTTAATTTTAACATACCGATTCCTGTTACTTTAGCATTTATTAGCCTAAATAACCATAACCTAAATAGTGAGGTCTGTCACATTTTAGGGTCTCCTTGAAACATTTCTGTTGTGTGAGAAAATGCAACATGTTTTCGTTAAATGTTTGCATTGTGAGAAAATTCAGCATATTTTATTAATTGTTTGCTTTGTGTCAAAATGCAAAAAAAATACGTTTTTTTTTTATATATGTGTGTTTGTGTTGTGAGGATTTGCAGCATGTGTGCTCTCAAACAGATAAAGATATTTTCTCAATTTGCTGGCGTTTTTTGTAATTGCTTGTGTTTTCTTAAATTGCAGCACGTTAAGCTCTCTCAGCCACTTTATTATAGCCATTTGTGAGTACCTCACAACCTAAACAACAAAAGCGGACAATAGAACTGCATGAAAACAAGCATGCAGTGTTTATTTGAAAAGCAACATCGCCAACTACTGGCGAGTACAACTCAACTTTTTGCTAATCTAATCTCTTTCTCACTTCAGCTGAAATCTGTAGGGAGAAATCAGGTTGGCCGAAACGCCAAAAGAGGACAACTAGGAGACGCTGTCATCGTGGCAACCCAAAAACATGGGCAAACAAAGCTTAAAGTGAGATGGAAGGCAAGGCCAGCTTCCAGCAACAAAAACAACTATAAATCTGCAAACTGAATCTCAAACTTTAAACTAGCATGTTCGAAAACTAGTGGTTCGAAATTACTGTTCTCGTTATAATTTGGTACTTTTTATCATTTAGGGGAGCACGGGGCACAAAGTAACTCAGGGTAAAATGTAACATGGAGTTTTAAGGTATTTGCTTAGGGTTAACCATGGCATGCTTCCGAGGTTTTCACCACCGTGTCGGCAGATGCCTTCCTACCAATTATTGTAAAAGTTCGGCGAAATTTGGATGAGAAACACAGGAGAAATCATTTTTGCAGCGTAAAAATATTTTTTATTATACTCTATATTTTTTATTTTTAAAAAAATCTGTGAAAGTATGAACGAAAAAATCTTATATTGTTGTAATTACCGTTTTCTAGGCTAAAAAATGGAACCATTTTGAAAAGTGTAAAAACACACAGTGACTGCAAGCCAGTTTTCAGGAAAACACAATAGGCCACACACTATTGGACACAAATAAACAAACAAAATAATGTTTGAATTTTGAGTTTAATGTTGAGAACTTTTTAAATTAAAAATGTTTTTTAATAGAAAATATTTTTTAATAGAAAAAAATACATTTTATTGTTAATAATGCAATTAAATGCGTTGTATAATAATGGATAATAATGCAAATAAATCCAAGTGTGTTTATCCAATAGATATATACATAAATAAACATTCTGTGCTATGTAGAATAAAAAGAAATTAGCTACTGAGGAAATACACAATTTAAAGTAAACTGAATTTAAATTAACTGTGTGAAATCTAACTAACCCTGTCTGTTACAAATTGCCCCACAGGTGGGGTAAATAGTAACATTTTTACTCCTGGCACTTTTGGCAATACTACACAGAAACCATTGGTCCGGCGGGCATACTTTCAGTGGTCATTTGTAGGAGAGGCTTGTGTGTTGCTGGAAAAAAAAATCTGATTTGTCTAACCCCATTACTTTGTTCATTATTTAGCCAAAACCAAAAAGTGTTACTTTGTGCCCCGCTCTCCACTAAAGCTTCGACTTGGAACTGAAATTAGCTCGCCAGAATTTGTCTGTTTTTACATATTATTTCACAAAATCACAAAGGGCATGAAAATGTACAGCTCTGGTCCTGAATGTTTAATTATAACCACTATGTGCTTTATATTCCTCTATTATACTGAATATGTCCACACCAACCACTGTAATTAAAAGTGCACAAAAGCAAATAAAAATGTCTATATTTTCACTCTGAAAGACCTTTTACAGTGTCCTATTGAAGTATCACATGCTTGAAGGGATAGTTCACCCCAAAATGAAAATTTACACACCATAACTAATTCTAAAGTGGTTTCATCACCTCGTCTGATGAACCCAAAAGAAGATCATTTGAAGAATGTTGGAAACTGGTAGTTACTTCTTAAGTAGTAAAAAAAATATTATTTAAGTCAATGACTACCATATTTAAATCTTATTTTTTGTTAATCAGAAGAAAGAAACTCAAATAAATTAGGAACAAGTGGTGTGTGAGTTTATGATGACTTTTGGGGGGAACCCAAAACCATATTTTACAGGTTAGGATGTTATTATTTACCTGTTATTATATATTCATATGCAGTAAAGCACAAGTGTGTTCAATGCATATAGCTTACAAATCTTCAGCACAACGACGAAACAACAATTTTACCTTTATTATCATGGGTTGTTACACAAATCAAACAGAAGAGGGAGACAGACATAAAAAGACAGTAGAAAACAACATGCTGAAAGTATGAACACAAGACCTATCTGGAAAACAACAGCTGTGATACACGTGTATCCTCTGAGTAAAACTGTTTTGAAAAGTCGAGATAAATAATAGAAATGATGTAATAATTTGATTAATGGTCTGTGGCTGGTGCCTGAAAATGTTTACTGATCTCATTGTAGTTGTGAGCATTTCTGAGACAGTATGTCGACTGATAAGCAAACTGACGAAAATAACTTTGTGAACAGCAATAGGCTGTTTCTGCCTCTGCTTGTTTTGGTTTAAAATCAATAATTTGGTGACTGGATGTGTTGTGAAAATGTGATTTATCTTTCAATATCAACAGATTTTAAGTCATTTTTCACATTATTCTTGTGGCGACGCCTTTTATCTGGCTTTTATTCTTTCATTGTGTTGGTTTTTTTCAGAAATGTAATCCTAAAGAACTATAGATATATATACTAAATACAGCTATGCTTTTGTTGTCTTTTGGAAAGAATGCATCAATAGAGCAACCATTTTTGGTACAGGGTAACGCTCTTTAAAATGAATGAGGTGCAGTGGCTGCCTGCCCATCTGGAGCCATTGATATATATATATATATATATATATATATATATATATATATATATATATATATATATATATATATATATATATATATATATGATCTGAGGTTTTCCCAGTGGTCAATATGCAAAAAAAATTTTAAATTATAAAAATTATAATTTCACATCACTTTTCTACATTGATGGTAAAGACACAGGCATTGCTGACAAAGGGTGTGTGTGTTTGTGTGCATGGAAATGTATTATTTTCTGTCCCTGTTCAATTTGATCTAATCTATGTCTGGAAACACATTTCCTTTTACTTCTAATTCTAATGGAGGGAGCCATTCATTTGTGAATGAATTTTTGTTGTGAACGATTCATGTGAATCATCGATATCCCTAGGTTAATGTGCATATCGACCTTTCTGATCTAAATGGTATGTAACATTTGTAATATTCAATCCCTTATGGTGGAAAGCATGCATGCACATTGAAGCACAGGCACTATTATATTATCGGGCACCCTTATAAGTAACTTAAAAAACGTTACTGAACGTTACTATAAAAACGAACGTTCACTTAGTCGAGAACAATACAAGTTTCTGGCACAACAGCGTCTTATTGTCATATTTAATTAACTTTTTTTTCTGATTTTATTCTACCAAACTAGCATAAGCCTAGAATTTAGTGCAAATTGGTGCTACTTTGCCTTATGGTGAATGCAGTAAGTGACTGTATTATCATCAATAAAGTTACTTGTTTAGCACAAAAGTTTGTAACATACAAAATCGTAAAAAAACGAAATCTTACCTATGAAATGTTATTCCTTTATGCTTTGGTTTCTTTGTTTGCTCATTATTACACCTGTATGCAGCACAAAAGTCCAGCATCTTCAGATTGGCATTATTATTACTTTTGCAGCAGTATTGATGCATGCTCAGGGCCCATATGCAATACCTAATGTATGTGTCTATGATAAAGAACAATGAAAGACTTTTACCCACCTGGTGTGAAAAGTGAGAGCAAGAGTTCAGACAACCACCCAGATCGTCCCAGAAGTAATTTTGTATAAATTCAGAGAAATGACTCTGATGATTTAAAATGTTACATTAATTACATGAGAACCGGTGAGATATTTACCCAATAGGATACCTATTTCTCAGTGATGGACAAAATAAATATATTACTGTACAGAAAACATAAAAAAGGCAGATGAGGTGACAGAGATGCTTGTGAATATTGCTTGTGATGTTGATGAGGTTTTGTGACCAGACCAAACAAGAAACAATAGTAATATTAATTGAAAATACAAACGTATTTGAATATATCAAATAAAATATCAATAATTATAATTGATATATCCTAATATAAAAAATATAAAAGCATGTACAGTTCAATTAAATTCATCTTTATTTGTTTAGCGCTTTTACAGGGTAGATTGTGTCAAAGCAGCTTAACATAGAAGTTCTAGTGAATTGCATTTGAAACTGTGTCAGTCCAGTTTTCAAAGTTAAAGTTCAATTTAGTTCAGTTCAGTGCGGTTTAATTTTTACTGCTGAAAGTCCAAACACTGAAGAGCAAATCCATCGATGCGCAGCTCCATAAGTCCCAAACCAAGCAAGCCAGTGGCGACAGTGGCAAGGAACAAACCTCACCAATTGACGAAAGTAAAGGAAAAAACTTAAGAGAAACCAGGCTCAGTTAGGCATGACCATTTCTCCTCTGGCTAAACTTCCTGTGCAGAGCTGCATTCTAGGCGCCGGAGATATACAATATATATGCCACTTTAATCACAGCTGATTGGTCCAGGTTGGGTTTGTAATCTTTAAACCTGAATAAATACTGCTCCACTTTCTTGAGCTCTAAAACCCAAAGTTTGCTGAAACTAACAGCAAACATATCTGTAACATTCCTCTGGGTTTCGAGATTCATGAAAAAAACACAAAGGACACAAAGGAAAACGATTACATATCTGTGATTGAGCAATGAAGTATTATAAAAACCAGACAAGAAAAATTCAGATATTTGTATTGCTCTAGAAAATTTACTAGAATAAGCTGAATTTGTTGATATTAGAGTCTATTTTCATCTCAATTTCGAACAATGGCCATACTGGTTTGAGCTGATAGAAAGGCAACAGTTACTCAAACACCCACTACACAAGAACTTTGAAGCAGATGAATTAAAGTAGCAAAAGGAGAGAACACAAATGACACTCCTGCCATCAAAAATCTGCAAACTATGGCTACAATTCGTCACCTTGGAATTATAAGGTTCTATCTGCATTTTGAATAATTTTGAGATATTGAGCTTCAAAGTTTTTGCATTCCATATAGCAAATAGTTTGTTTGTACCATTTGTTTTTTAAATAAAAAGTCTTAAAATGTAAACAACTTATAAAAAAAAACATCCCATTATAAAAATAAGTTGTCATTTAATACCAAAATGTTAATAACGCAACTTTTACGCAACGCGGCATTTATAATTTTAAGGTGACGAATTGACATAGGCTCACTGATGTTGGACAATAGAAGATTGGAAAAAAAAGCTAGGCTAGTCTGACGAGTCTCAATTTCTGCCAGGACATTTGGATAGAAGAGCCATGATTTGGCATAAACATCATTAAAGGCCTTGAGCCATCCTGCATGCTTTTGTATCAAGAGTTACTGTACACTCACTGTCCAGGAAACAAGACATGTTAATAAATGGGAGAAAGAGTGGGCAGAAATATATAAACGTTGTGCTTCCTGAATCCCCCACGCAGAACATATCAACCTCAACAATGCACATGATGTATACACTGTGTAAACAACCGCTGTATGTTAATACTGAGGTTTACCCAATTTAGTCAACTTAGGATGTTAGGAAGGGTCATCAGTTTTCCCCTGGCTGATGTTATGATATTTACATTGCAAAGCCATCGAAAGAATCACTACTGATGTTAAAAATGTTATGCTAATTTATTACATTTTTATTTGCTTTTAAGCTGACTTTTAATTTTATAACTTAAGGCCTTAAATGCTGTTATTTATTTTTTTTTAATGCATAAAAATTATAACTGAAACTATATTTTTTTTATTGCACCAATGTTAGACAACCTCTGCAATATCAACATAATAGAATGGTAAGAATTTTTTTATATACAAAAAAAAGTATATTATGCTCACGAGGATGCTTCTACAGTATATAATATTGTGAAATAGTATTACAATTCAGAATACACTACTGATCAAAAGTTTGGGGTCAGTATGATTTTTAAATGTTTTAAAATAAGCTTATCCTGCTCACCAGAGCTGCATTTATCTCATCAAAAATACAGTACAAATTGACGCTTCGCTAAGCCCCGCCCTTCTTATTTACTGTTGTCACGCCTGCACTGCAAAAATTGCTTTTCTTACTTAAATTTTTTGTTTTGTTTCTTGTCCAAATATCTAAAAATTCATAAATCAAGAAACATTTTCTAGGCAAGCAAAACATATTGTCTTGATTTTTAGAAATGATATGCCGAAATTAAGTGTTTTTTCTTAAAACAAGCAAAATAATCTGCCAATGGGGTAAGCAAAATAATCTTGTTTTTCCTTTTGACATATGGCATATTATTTCTCAAAACAAGACAATATGTTTTGCTTGTCTAGAAAATTCTTCTTGATTTAAGAATTTTTAGGTATTTGGACTAGAAATAAGACAAAAAATCTAAGTAAGAAAAGCATTTTTTGCAGTGTGTCAAGCTTCCGTGCCTGGCACAATATATATGTATCTATTACAATATATATGCGCCAGTGTCACACATTCCCAGGAATATATAGTCCTTTTTGGCGAACAGGTGAGATATCTGAGAAAGCCAGGCAAAAAAGGACTATAGCATGCATTACAGGGGTATAATCATGACTTATTACGCAACCGATTAGAGAATAATTTAATCAAAATTGAAGCTAGGTTATAGTCAGGCCAACTCATATGCTAACCATTCAACAGCTTATGCACAGCGGGATATGTGAAATTTAAAAATAATCTAATAATAACTAATTAAACCACGATTTCTCTTTTTTAGCAAAAAAGTCTGATAGACTAATTGTTGTGCAATAAAATATAGCGTAACTAACCGACAAGGAAATATGCATGGGCAGTCCTACATAATTAATTCATAGAAAAGGCCTGAAAGGGGAAATTGATAGATTTGTGCCAAATATTAGCACAACAATGTACATTAACTGTCAGTATGTTCAGCCTGATCTCACGAGAAAACGTAAGTATTTTACGTTTTGTCAGTTTAGTGGCTAATTTGTACGAATCAGCTTGATCCATGCTGCCATTTCTCTCCTTGGGTTTTAGGTTTTGGAAAATAAAATAAAAAAACACCACCCTGTCCAAACTTTTAGGATGATTTGCACAATCCATATGCACAACACTTTGGCTTGTTTCCCTCACTCGAAAGCTTGACAGACATCCTGCACATAGCTATGGTTGCTAAGCCACTATTGGTGTGTGGCGGTTTTCAGGTGTGGCTTAGCGAAGGGTCAATTGTAAAATTGTGAAATGTTATTGTACTATAAAATAACTGTTCAGAAGTAGTTTATAATTTAATTTAATCATTTATTCCAATGATTTTAATGATGAATTTTCACCACCATTCCTCCAGTCTTGAGAGTCACATGATCCTTCAGAAATCACTCTAATATTAATTATTGTTGTTATTATTATTATTAATATTATTATTATTAATGGTAATAGTAATAAAAGCAATAGTGACTGGAATGATAATTTCACTTGAAACTACATGCAATAAGAAAGCAGTTATTTAAAATTTTAATAAATCTTTAACAGTTTAACAATTTTTTATTTAATAAATGCCGCCTTGAAGAACACAATCATTTTCTTTAAAAAAACATGAAAAAAATAAAATAAAACAGACCCCAAACTTTTGACTGGTAGTATTCATTCATTTCTTTTTTGAATTTTAAAAGTCACAGTTCTAGTCTTCAGATCCTTAAAAATTAACACAGATATTCTAGATACACACAAAAGCCATTTATGAGAAAGGGAAACAATAATAATTGTCTTTACTGTCACTTCATGGTGAATTTAATGCATTCTTGCTAAATAAAATATTGCTAACTAATGTATGTAAAGATTCACCTAACTCACAATTTAGTCACGATTAATTGAAACAAATTTAGGGTTACATTTTTTTCTTAAATGCTGCACATTTTTTGTAAAATAATATATTTTCTGCCATAACTAAATTGCTATTTTAAAAACAAAAACAATGTAATAATAGAAACTAAGGAAGACTTGTTAATATAAACAACCTAAAACTGTAAATGTACTGGGATTTTACATTTTTAAAAAGAAATATAGGCATATCTATGTTTTCTGAGATCTTTGCACATTTACAATGTTCCCTGCTGAATAAAACTCTTTCACGGGGGACTAAGATGGTTGGTGTGGAGAGGCAAGCCTTTCCTAAACTAGAAAGCAATGTGTACAGAGGTGGTCGATGGGTCCTCTGATAAAGGGGACTGGCCTATAAAATTATTAATTATATAGAAGGAGAGAGACAGGAGTTGAACATGATTATAAAGGTGAATAATTAATATTACTTGTATAATTAATTAATATAAGAATCAGTGTGAAAAGGATAGGGTAAAAATAATGTAATATTATTTGTAGTATTTCTATTGAGCTCACTCTTAAAACAGCCAACTGTACAGCAGAAAGAAGAGGTGTTTACAGTCAGGTACAAAGAACAATTTTGGTTCAGATAGCTAATATTACCCTTTATGACAACTGTGAGGGGGCGAATTTTTTTTATAACTCATCCATTTAGTTTATATTAAGTCTACATAATTAAGGGTGTGGCCACTTGAGTGACAGCTAGGTCTCGCTGGTCACCGTCACTTCACCTCAGCTGATTCCGGCTGATTAGCCGCTGAGCTCGGCATATACATTGTATTTTTGTGTTGTTTTATGTGGCTTTACACAGTCAATTGCCTTTTGGAATTATTTCTTACAACTATCCAGATGATATGGCATGCTTTGTGCACTTAATTGTGCTCACAAACCATTCACGTTTCCCAGGTGAGTAAAACTATATACTTATACCATATCTATAAATGTATTTGTTTTTTTTAAGATCATTTATCATTTATAATTGTCTTTAAAACTTGAGAGCACTCCAGAATCTGACAGATTGATTAGCTGTAGGCTACAGAACAGTCGTCTGAAATGTTGTCATACAGTGTTATGCCTGGATTTCATCAATATCCTTGCATTTAATATCACAGACTATATCTGAAGTATTTGGAAGAAATTAGCGTTTTTGTCCTGTAGAAAAACATCATAAAAACAATACTTGGTGGCTCAATGTGTTACAACAGTGTTTTTAAAGGACTAAAAACTTTATTAATATAGTTACAACCCAGCACAAGTGGTCAGAACATAAACAGTCACAGGTAATAAAGTATTAAGCGTTTCTCCCAAAGAAAAGCCAGTCTAAGCAAAATGCTAGCAGGCGTCTGTAGCTCTGCTCACACTCCGCCTCTTTGCCCTTGTTTGGTATTGTAACACGGGGAGTGACAGAGACAACTGAAGTTTAGGATCCACTTGCAGGTTTATTCGAAGTCAGGGAATCAATGGTCAACACAGGTGCAAACAGATGTATAAAGGCAGTCCAGAATCGTGGTCAAAAGTAACAGGCGAGAGGTCAGAAGGCAGGCGGCAGACAATGGGAAAAGTAAACAAGGCAAAGATCAAAACACGGAGAAACAAGACCTGGAGAAACGCATTGTAATGTCACTTATACAGCTAACAAGACTCGGCAATGGAAGTGAGAGTGTGTGTGGTTTAAATCGTGTGTGTAATCAGTCTCTGACAATCCTCAGCTGGTGCAAGTGTAATCAGTGAAAATGAGGAAGCGTGTGTGTGTGAACGGAGTGCATGTATGAATATGTAGTCCATGAATGGCGGATTTGTAGTCCATGCGTGTTTGTGTGTGAGATCCAGCGATCTGGGAGTTATGATCGCTGATGATCGTGACAGAGCCCCCCCTCTAAGGAGTGGCTTCCAGACACTCCTAATACTGTTCAGGCGGGAGGTGGAGCGGAGGCGGAGCAGGGGGAGGGATGGAGGGCCAGGACCATGCAGCGGAGGCGTACCTAAAGCATGGGGCTGAGGAGGGGCTGGAGCATGGAGCTGCGGAGGGCCTGGAGAGTGGAGCTGTGGAGGGCCTGGAGAGTGGAGCTGCGGAAGATCTGGAGAGTGGAGCTCTGGAGGGCCTGGAGCATGGAGCTGCAGTGGGCCTGGATCATGGAGCTGTAGAGAGCCTGGAGCCTTACTTTCAGCAGACATCGGTGACCATTCGGGAAACGCAGGTGGCCGCGTCCACCATTCAGAAAGCTCAGGCGGCGACCGTTCTGAAAGCGCAGGCGGCGGCCATTCAGGAAGCTGAGGCGGCGGCCATTCAGAAAGCTCAGGCGGCGGCCATTCAGGAAGCTCAGGCTGCGGCCATTCAGGAAGCTCAGGCGGCGGCCATTCAGGAAGCTCAGGCGGCGGCCATTCAGGAAGCTCAGGCGGCGGCCATTCAGGAAGCGCAGGTGGCGGCGGCGGCCATTCAGGAAGCGCAGGCAGCCATTCAGGAAGCGCAGGCGGCGACCATTCAGAAAGCTCAGGCGGCGGCGGCAGCCATTTAGGAAACTCAAGCATCAGCGGCCATTCAGGAAGCGCAGGCGGCAGTGGCAGCCATTCAGGAAACTCAGGTGGCGGTGGCAACCATTCAAGAATCTCAGGCAGCGACCATTCAGGAAGCTTAGGTGGCGGCAGCCATTCAGGAAGCTCAGGTGGCGGCAGCCATTCAGAAAGCTCAGGCGGCGACCATTCAGGAAGCTCAGGCGGCGGCCATTCAGGAAACTCAGGCGGCGGCGACCATTCAGAAAGCTCAGGCGGCGGCGGCGGCAGCCATTCAGGAAGCTCAGGCGTCAGCGGCCATTCAGGAAGCGCAGGCGGCGGTGGCAGCCATTCAGGAAACTCAGGTGGCGGTGGCAACCATTCAAGAAGCTCAGGCGGCGACCATTCAGGAAGCTTAGGTGGCGGCAGCCATTCAGGAAGCTCAGGTGGCGGCAGCCATTCAGAAAGCTCAGGCGGCGACCATTCAGGAAGCTCAGGCGGCGGCCATTCAGGAAACTCAGGCGGCGGCGGCCATTCAGGAAGCGCAGGTGGCGGCGGCGACCATTCAGGAAGCGCAGGTGGCGGCAGCCATTCAGGAAGCGCAGGCGGCAGTGGCCTTTCAGGAAGCTCAGGCGGCGGTAGCCATTCAGAAAACTCAGGCGGCGGCGGCAGCAGCTCTGGCAGCTGTGGCAGCTCTGGTGGCGGCAGTGGCTCTGGCAGCTCTGGCGGCCATTCAGGAAGCTGAGGCGGCGGCCATTCAGGAAGCTCAGGTGGCGGCCATTCAGGAAGCTCAGGCGGCGGCCATTCAGGAAGCTCAGGCGGCGGCCATTCAGGAAGCGCAGGTGGCGGCGGCGGCCATTCAGGAAGCGCAGGCAGCCATTCAGGAAGCGCAGGCGGCGACCATTCAGAAAGCTCAGGCGGCGGCGGCGGCAGCCATTCAGGAAACTCAGGCGTCAGCGGCCATTCAGGAAGCGCAGGCGGCGGTGGCAGCCATTCAGGAAACTCAGGTGGCGGTGGCAACCATTCAAGAAGCTCAGGCGGCGACCATTCAGGAAGCTTAGGTGGCGGCAACCATTCAGGAAGCTCAGGTGGCGGCAGCCATTCAGAAAGCTCAGGCGGCGACCATTCAGGAAGCTCAGGCGGCGGCCATTCAGGAAACTCAGGCGGCGGCGACCATTCAGAAAGCTCAGGCGGCGGCAGCCATTCAGGAAACTCAGGCGTCAGCGGCCATTCAGAAAGCTCAGGCGGCGACCATTCAGGAAGCTCAGGCGGCGGCCATTCAGGAAACTCAGGCGGCGGCGGCCATTCAGGAAGCGCAGGTGGCGGCGGCGACCATTCAGGAAGCGCAGGTGGCGGCAGCCATTCAGGAAGTTCAGGCGGCAGTGGCCTTTCAGGAAGCTCAGGCGGCGGTAGCCATTCAGAAAACTCAGGCGGGTGACTGAGGATCTGGCTGCTCTGGAGGTGACTGAGGCTCTGGCAGCTCTGGAGGTGACTGAGGCTCTGGCAGCTCTGGAAGATCTGGTAGTTCTAGAGGCGGCGGCTCTGGCAGCTCTAGTGGCAGCGGCTCTGGCAGCTCTAGTGGCGGCGGCGGCTCTGGCAGCTCTAGTGGCAGCGGCTCTGGCAGCTCTAGTGGCAGCGGCTCTGGCAGCTCTAGTGGCGGCGGCGGCGGCGACTCTGGCAGCTCTAGTGGCGGCGGTGACTCTGGCAGCTCTAGTGGCGGCGGCGGCGACTCTGGCAGCTCTAGTGGCAGTGGCGTTGACTCTGGCAGCTCTAGTGGCGGCGGTGTCGACTCTGGCAGCTCTAGTGGCGGCTCTGGCAGTGGCTCTGGCAGCACTGGCAGTAGTGGCTCTGGCGATGGTCTTTCAGCAACAGGAACAGACTCGGGACAGGAAGCCATCTTGTGTGCTGGAGGACTGGGAGCAGCCATCTTGTGAGCTGGAGGACTGGGAGCAGCCATCTTGTGAGCTGGAGGACTGGGAGTGGCCATCTTGTGAGTTGGGGGACTGGAAGAGGCCATCTAGTGAGCTGGAGGACTGGAAGAGGCCATCTAGTGAGCTGGAGGACTGGAAGCGGCCATCTTGTGAGCTGGAGGACTGGAAGCGGCCATCTTGTGCGCTGGAGAACTGGAAGCAGCCATCTTGTGCGCTGGAGGACTGGAAGCGGCCATCTTGTGCGCTGGAGGACTGGAAGCGGCCATCTTGTGATCTGGAGGATGTATCGTAGGCTGGAGAGATGGTGATGCTAGCATTACTGTCTTGGTGAAGTGTATAGCAAGCCCTGTTGTCACCTGGTCATGCTGTACACTGCCCTCCCCCAAAAAACATTTAGGAGTTTCCTCCACCTCTCCTACAGTGAAGGGGGACCCACTCATTTATAGTGACAAATCTATGTACTTTTCTAATGTCCAGTGGGGTTCGTACAGTGGCATGCCTAAATAAAGTGGCTCAGATAACCCACCATGGAAAAATATCATCAAGCACAAATTGTTCATAGATGTTAGGTGGGCTACCTGAATAAAGTCCTCAACATAGTCTTCGATCTCCCTGACAAAGACGCATGAGTTGAGCTCCTGCTGGACCCATAGTATGGCCGAGTCTTCTGTAACACGGGGAGTGACAGAGACAGCTGAAGTTTAGGATCCACTTGCAGGTTTATTCGAAGTCAGGGAATCAATGGTCAACACAGGTGCAAACAGATGTATAAAGGAAGTCCAGAATCGTGGTCAAAAGTAACAGGCGAGAGGTCAGAAGGCAGGCGGCAGACAATGGGAAAAGTAAACAAGGCAAAGATCAAAACACGGAGAAACAAGACCTGGAGAAACGCGTTGTAATGTCACTTATACAGCTAACAAGTCTCGGCAATGGAAGTGAGAGTGTAAATGGTGTGTGTAATCAGTCTAGAAGCTGCAACAGCTATGGGAGTCTAATCAGTGGAAATGAGGAAGCGTGTGTGTGTGAACGGAGTGCATGTATGAATATGTAGTCCATGAATGGCGGATTTGTAGATCCAGCGATCTGGGAGTTATGATCGTGACAGGTATCCCACGGTCGGTGTGATGACGCAAGAACGAAATAGTGACAGTTGGCCACGCCTACTTGTAGCTTCTTTTGCGTTCTTCAGAAACCTATGGGTGATGTCACGGATACTACGTCCATATCTTTTACAGTCTATGGAGCAAGTGGAGCTGCAAATCATCCGGTGCATGTGGTTTGTCTTATTAATAGTTTTTTTTTTGCATATAGACGTCTGTGACGGTAGTTTTTCACTGTGCTGATAGTTTATGATCATCACATTATTTGTTCTGTTAGTTTAAGTAAACGTCTTTTTGCAGTATTTACACACAGTTTGTGTTTGTCTGGCGCACTTCACCGCTGTCATTTTACTTTGCCGCCACACCTCTTGCTCGCCGCTGATGTGAAGGTCAAGCGAATTTGCGCTTGTGTAAACAGCGCCCCCTCTTTTTTTAAAAATGTATCGTGATTCGTTCAACATTTCTACCTTTTTGAATCGTCACATATTTGAATTGATTTTTAACCAGTTCACAGTGAATTGTTACATCACTACAAAAAAAGTATATCTCATACTCATTTCACACAGAAAAACAAAAATGTTTATGTTAAAATCACGTAAAAGTTTAGATTTTTTAATGTTCACAATAATTACGTTAATGCTACAGTACATACAGTACAAGATCAGAATACAGTCAAATTCAAGTCAAAGGATTCAAGTCTCAGGTAATAACAGCACCATTTCTCTTCATCCCATTCAGGTCATATCTCAGTGTTCATTGATTTGTAAGTCTCATATTTGTCATCATAACCCAAGGAGAGCAAAAACATCCCTCAGATCTTCAGTCTCGCAAGGCTATAGTGAGAAAAAAAGGTAATTAAGCAAAATGACAACGACATCATTATTTATATATAGTAGAATATGAATAACTACCCCAAAATCAAGCAAAATCAAGAGAAGACACTTTCACATGAATTTTTAATTTGTTGTTGTTAGTTATTTTTGAAATGGCCATATCAATACCATGTCATATTAAGACCCGTTCACACCAAGAACGATATTTCAAACTTCTCATGAAGGGATTATAAAGTGTACAAAGGGGTCACTAACACCTGTTTTAGACAAAAAAGTGTCTTTTGAACAAATAAGGTGTCTATTGGTAGGCTAGATCTGCCTACAGTATATCTGCCTTGACCACTGAAAGTGTGATCGCCGGACCTATGATTTCTGTGCAGTATTGCCAAAAGTTCCAGGAGTAAAAATGTTACTATTTACCCCACCTGCGGGGCAAGTTGTAACAGTCAGAGGGTTAGTTGTAACACATGCTTATAAAGGCAGATTTCACACAATTAATTTAAATTCAGTTTACTTTAAATTGGAGCTATTTTTCCTCGGTAATTGGCTCATTTTTTTGTACATAGCACAGTAGGTTTATTTATTTATTTTGTTTATTGTAAAAACACATTTGAATTTATTTGCATTATTATCCATTATTATACAACGCATTTATTTGCATTATTAGCAATACAATTTTTTTTCTATTTAAAAAATATTTTCTATTAAAAAACATTTCTTTATTTAAAAAGTTCTCAACATTAAACTCAAAATTTAACATTTTTTGTTTGTTTAATTTGTGTCTAACAGTGTGTAACACCCTGTTACAACTAACCCCACTGTGTCATGTTTTCCTGAAAACTGGCTAGCAGTCACTGTGTGTTTTTTACACACTAATTACAACAATATAAGATTTTCATACTTTCATACGTTCATACTTTCACATATGTTTTTAAAATAAAAAAATATAGAGTATAATAAAAATACTTTTTTTTAGCAGTTTTTTTTTTTACAATGGAAGTCTATGGGGTAGTTGCTAAGGTGCCATAAGTGGTTGCTAGGGTGTTAAAAGGTCATCAGTGATTGCCAGTCTGAGTTAAATGAGCCCAAGCTTACGTCTGTATGACAGTCTGGTACAAAGTTATGAGGTCACAAAGTTTGGTCCAATGTTAGGTCAATGGGACTTCTGAATTTCCGGGTCAGTTTTAGGAAAACCGTATGTCGGATCAGTTGGAAAAGATAAATCAACTTAATTCAGTATAGTTTGGAGTTAGTTTGGAGGTTGTAGTATGAACGGTCTAGAAGGAAATGCGTTCTTAAAATAGTCTAAGAAGAGGAAGAAGAAGACGGAAGAAGAAGAATTTTATAATTTTTATAGTTTATATAGTATAACAGTATGTTGGCTTTCTCAAGCCACCATAACAGCATAACAGAGTCCTGGCCTAATTCCTATTATCAGCCCTTACCTATCATGGCCTCCCAACCATCCCCATCCACTGAACTGGCTCTATCACTATCTCTCCACTCCACCTATAGCTGGCGTGTGGTCAGTGCATGGCTGCCATTGGACGTCAATATAGTTCCTGCTATATTTCATTCATTTCAATTCTATAAAACATTCTTGGTGTAAACAGACCTTTATATTGATAATCAGTTATTATTCACCACATTCTTGGGATTTCGTTTTAAAGACTCAGACCGCATTTAAAAAATATATAGAAAAAGTCGTAACCTGCAGAATCCGATTGAGTTTTCGTACAAGCCGGACAGAGTTTTGATGAAGATCATCCCAGGCTTTAAAACTCCGCTCCCTCCGCGCGACAAACGTTTGCCAGCAGTAGAAAAAGTCTAGAAACAGGAACAGGAAATGTTCAAATAGATATTCACCGCATAACCAATACAGCATAAGCCATGCCCCTTTGTTTACCTTTATAAGTCATGACCGAGATCTGAACTCCTGCCCTCTTCAGGTGTCGCAGACCTTCTCTCTCCACGCTGTCCTCTTCATCACAGAAGTACAGACGTGACACAAAGATCCTCAGCCTCAGATTGGGTGTCTGCGACAGGAAGTGGGCGAGCTGTTGAGCGCATTTAGAGCAGGGCGACCAGGAACAGAACCAGGTCACTGAGTAACACAATCTTGCACCGTCCACGCTGGAAGCGCTCAGGCCCGGACACAATGCACCCAAGTGACGCAGAAAGAGCAGCTGGAGGAGAAACAGGAGGGAGAAAAACCATCAGATAGAGAGAGAGAAAGAGGGAAGTGGCTATCTTTAGAATAATACTCGTATATTAATAGCTGGTCATTTCTTTATCAGTTCATCTCTTCCTCACCTCTACATGGCATCCGGAGCGATTGCGCAGGTGTCCAAAGTCAAAAGAGAGGGAATCAGGGCCGATGCGTCTTTTTACTACAAAACAAAGGTAGGTTTCGTGTCTCCCTCGAGCCCAGCGCACGTTCTTATAGTGGAAGATGAATTTCTTCTGGGTCATGAGCACACTGGAGCAAAATATTGTATTTTGTTATTCATTTTAGACTGCTGTCATAATAAAAAATTAATTTATAGGTAGACTATTCTGCAAAAAAAAAAAGGTCACACTTTATTTTGATGGTTTGTGTGTTGAATTTAAGCTACATTGCATCTACATGCCAACTAATTTTCATTAGAATATAAGTAGACTGTTAGGTTGGGGTTTGGGTTAGTGTTAGTGTAAGTTGACACGTACTTGCTAAGTTCCTTATGGTAAGTTAAATGTCTGTTGAAGGAGCAATATTAACAGATATTAAGCAGACAGTCTACTAATATTTAAATGGACCATCATAGTAAAGTATTACCAAAAAAAATCACATACAATGGTAATTCAAAGTGATTGCATTGAAATGACCCATAAGAAGACAAAAAAATTCAAAATGTAAAAAGTACATTACAATAATAACAATAATACAATCAAAATGCAATGTTTTAGTACTCTTCTATTATATGTGAATAAAAACTCTATTCATATATTCTAATGTATGAATAAAAATGAATCTACAATCTTGCAATACATTTAAATGTACAGTCAAATCAAATAAGTTTATTAAAATATGAAATAAATATTTCATTAAAATGTAGCAAATCTGCAACTTTTATTTTATAATTTTTTTTTAATGCAATACAATTGAATGCAATCGTTTTCAACTAATGAAATATTACCTAAACAAATTGCTCAGATAAAATCTGATCACAGGGAACTCGTGCACATCAATAATATCAAAACTGAATAATTCAGAAACTCACACCTGTCTACAGCGTTTTGTAGTTATCACATATTTCAGGATGACTGGGATGGCAGCCGTCATCAATGGTCGGTTGAATTTAGTGCATTTATAAATAAACCGCTAAGCAACGTGCACCAAAACAGTCTCACAATCACTCAGCCATTCACACTAATAACCATGAGTTTCAATTTACTCTTTCTGAAACTGGAGAACATCTTCAAAAAGTTCATTGCACTCACAAAATAATGTAATCAATGCATTGATTTATTCCTTCATTAAAAATAACATCTTACATGTATATTTTCTTCAATTCTAATGTTTATATATATATAGCTTATATATATAGCTTATATATATATATATATATATATATATATATATATATATATATATATATATATATATATATATAGCTAATTATAGCTGCATAATGTAGAAACAAAATCCCCCTTGTCTCTCACTATCACTTGTTTTGTTTTCGCTTACCTGTCCAGCTTGCAGATCATTCCGAAAGTCGAAACTTGCTAACTCATTTAGTCACCCGAAAGTCAGTGAGAGTTTAAAAATGGGCTGAGGAAGAGGGAGGTATAGAAAAGCATGACAAGCTCATATAGCTGTAAGAAAGAGGGTTCCTGATTGGGTGAAAATGATTTTCAAACCTGTTTGGGTGCATTTACACTATGTTACGACTCAATAATCTGTGCATGTGATGTTTAGGGAGATATGTAAAAGAGTTGGTTGCACACACTTGGCAATGTAAATGAGAGAATCAAACAGAAGGCATTGAAGTCAGAATGTGGTTGGCATAAAGCATGCATGAATTTATCATCATCTTTCTTTTTTTAAACTGTTTATTATTTTCCGAGTTTCTACAATAGCACTTGACCTTGTTCTAACCACATATTAGTCTCTTGCGCATTTGACGTGTTTTCTAACCTTTTTTTGCTCCAGAATGTGCGTCAGAAATTGCTGCCAACAGCATAACCAAAGCCAGTTGGAAAATTCCAGATCTCTTGCACCCATTTAGGGAACCCTCGGCTTCATTTTTCCCACACAAATCCAAAAAAACAAACCAAACACTCCCATATACCTTCTCTTTTGCTCAGACGTTCTCCATCCACACCCTTTCCACTTGTTTAGTTATTCCCACAGGGAATTAAAAGAGGGGGGAAAGAGCTCGTTTTACTACAGGGGGTCACCACAACCCCCAGAGAGACAGTCCTTGAGGATTTTTCCAAACAAAATTACTCACAACTTGACAATTAAGGGACTAAGCCGAAGGAGAATGTTGAATGAATGAATGTTGTCAACTTTTCAATAGGTATATGTACTCTTTAGGTAATTATATGAAACTGAAAAAAATATTAATTGGATTGACCAAATTTATTTAAGGTGAGTGATTGCTTACATAAGGTATATGGGCTGAATTTAAGCAAACAAATTAAATTTAGGCATGTTCAACTTAATTTGTTTGTTTAAATTTAGCAAATATAGATGGTTTGCAACCACTTGCCCTAAAAAAATGTAGTAAATCCAAGAAATAAATCATTTTTATTGTACACTGTAAAACCCAAAAGTCAACTTTATCAAATGAAATGAGTGTAGTTAACTCAAAATTTACTAAAAGTTAATTCTACTAATTTGAACAGATTTTTAACTTAGTGTTGAAGGTAATGAGTTAATTAAATACCTCATGTAACTTGGAGTAAATGGAGTAAGATTCATTCATTCATTTATTTTCTTTTTGGCTTAGTCCCTTTATTAATCTGGGGTCGTCACAGCGGAATGAACCGCCAATTTATCCAGCATAAGTTTTACATAGCGGAAGCCCTTCCAGCTGCAACCCATCACTGGAAAACATCCATACACACTCATTCACACACATACACTACGGACAATTTAGCCTACCCAATTCACCTATACCACATGTCTTTGGACTTGTGGGGGAAACCGGAGCACCCGGTGGAAACTCACGCGAACACAGGGAGGACATGCAAACTCCACACAGAAACGCCAACTGACCCAGCCGAGCCAGCCCCTTATATAGATTATTTTATTTAACTCAAATGGTTTGTTGAACTCGGTTTCCTCAAATGGTTTGAGTTGCCTTAACTTATTGGTTTAACAGTACTCAGTTGGTTTGAGTTCTCTTCATTTATTGGGTTTTACTGTGCTCAAATTGCTCGATTTACTCAAATGGATTAAGTTCACAGTACTCATTAGGATAAGTTTCTGAACTTAAATGGTTTGTTGCAATCGGTTTCCTTAAATAGTTTGAGTCACCTTAACTTTCTAGGTTTTACAGTGTACAAATAATGCAATAAAAATAGGGTAAATGGGATGAAAAGGTGTTCCTTTAGAAAAGGTACCACCTCAGGGTCTGACAGTGGCTATGTTTCCATATCCCATAAAATTGCTTAATGGAAATGCCAAGATGTACATACATTTTGAAAATGTGCATAATAAACTAACATAGGCTCATTCTCATGGGGCAAATTGTGCTTTTGAAAACACTATAGGCAAACTACTGGTTTGTGAACATTCAGAAGGCGCGCATCGAGGTTGCAAAAAAGGCAGTGAGGCAATGACATCTAATGCGGTACAGAGTTTGTTATTGTATTAGAGATAAGTTATATTGATTGCATGTTATTGTAATGCTTTCAGCGTATTGTAACAGCTTGTAACCCAATGATAAGCACAGTTATTCTAAAAAATTAATGTTAAAGTGAGCGGCGTTCGTCTGATAGGTCCATTTGCGATAGCACCCTCCCAATGGATATTGGATAAGAGGAAATGGCCAAGCATCCAGCTTGAAACATACAATCTCATAAAACTCCAAGTGATTTTACAAGAGAGAAGTTAAAGGTCTACAAGTCCTTGGATGCCAACTATTTTGTTCTCTGTGGTTATGTGCAAGAAATAATGTTCCATGATTACCAGATTCAAAACTATGTCGTGCTAAAAACCAAGGTTCAGCAAGCCAAAGACAAGGAAAGAAGACGGAACTGTACAAGGCCTGGGTAATCATCAACAAGCAAAACAACTGCATTCTGACAACGAACTGCACCTGTATGGCAGGGTATCTGAACTTACATGTTTACATTTCATTCTAATCATAAAGTGTGCGCAGTATAATTCACCATATTTAACTGTTTTTGTTAAAATCATTGCAGCAATCAAAAACGAGTAATGTGTATGATTCAGCATAGCGTGAACTTACCTGATATAAAATGAGAACTGCAGAGCATTTTTAATTTGGTGCTCACTCCATTCAGCTTTTCTGATGGCTGTTAGCCAAAGACATCTGCAATTGGCATTAAAAGCAGTGTTGTGTGCGGTAAAATGTAATTTTAAACACGACATGTTTGCTATTGCAACAACATTTTTGCAACGTCTTTTTTTTTTACAACTGGTATGTGCGGTTGAAGCCGTGTGACATCATGTGTGACGTAGGTTGGTAATTCCTCTATTGGTTGGGTTTAGAGAAGGACGAGGGTGGGTTGGTTGGTCGGTCATTCAGTCAGTCAGTCAGTCAGTCATTCAGTCAGTCAGTTGACAAAGGCCTCTGGTGGATTTATGCGTGAACAGCAGGTGCGAATGGCACTCCTGAGAAAATTTAAGATCTCAATAAACATACACAGTGGCCTCTGGTGGATTTGCGAAAACAAAAACTGCAAAAAAAAAAAAACATAGTTCCTGGGACGTATTTGATGCTCTCCAGAAATTTTTATAGAGGTACGTTTTCAGAATGAGCCTGGGTTGTCATAAACGTATGCACACAATGGAGTAGGACAAACCTTTTATCCGATAAGAGAAAATTTGCATAAACTATGATGGAAACACATTTGCAAAATAAATTCTAACACGAATTTCAAAAAAAGTCATGTGGTTTTGCTTCACAGACCATGTGATAACAAAAATTGATGTAATGTGACATTAATGGACAAACTAGTGAACCGAACAAAGTTTTCAAAGTTGTTGGGTATTATTACCTCCCAAAACTTGAGCAGCTGCACTCCCAAAGAGAGGTCTCTAAAAGCTACCACGCGTTCATTACATTGCATCTTCTGAGACACAAGAAAAAAATCCCACAGAGGCGACATGGTGGCTCAGTGGTTAGCACTGTTATCTCACAGCAAGAAGGTCGCTGGTTTGAGTCCCGGCATGGTCAGTTGACATTTCTTTGTGGAGTTTTCATGTTTTTCCCGTGTTGGCATGGTGTTTCCTCTGGATGCTCCGGTTTCCCCCACAGTCCAGAAACATGCAGTATAGGTGAATTGAATAAACCAAATTGGCCATAGTGTATTAGTGTGTGAGTGTGTATGGGTGTTTCCCAGTACTGGGTTGCAGCTGGAAGGGCATCAGTTGTGTAAAATTCTGCAATGGTAATGAACACAGGGACTAAACCAAAGGAAAATTATTGAATAAAAAAAATGCTACAGTGGCTTCTCCCACCACAGCAAATAAAATTTTTCTTTTTAATATTTGCTACCAGTTTATAACGAAAAATATTTTTTGTCTTTGATTGGATGGAAATTAGGCTTTATTTGCCAATGTTTTATGGGATATTCCGGTTTTGCACATAAATTCGCATCTTTGGCTGGAAATATAGCTTGTGCATTGAAAAAAAACCCTGATGAATCTGCCTGGTTGAGGAAAAAGGAAAGCAAGTAAAACGCATGTGCTGCATGCTCCTTCATTTGCTGCTGTCTGCGACTGAGTTTGACTCCATCCTGGTGACTTTAAAGTTGGCATCCTGCGTGTTTGTCTGTCTCCAGTCACAGTGCTTCACCCTCTCGTGCACTCTGTGGCCAGGGAAATCACCGCTCCCCAATGAGCTCCCTCTCAAGTGTGTGTAAGTGCATGTCTGAACGCAGACATCTGGAAGAGATCTGTCTGCTCCCATGATTTACCTTCCGACCACAAGTCTTTCTGAGGTCTTACCACAATGCGCTATGTGTGTATAACATGGGAAAACAGAGAAACGAATACACTGTGGGTCTTGCTCCCAACAAAGCTGATTCTCATGGCTTTTCACTGCTAATTGTTTCTTTTATTACACAAAATGACTTAAAGGCAAATAAAAAACTAATGATATATATGTGTGATAAATCCTTTAACACTATCACTATTAAAAACAAACAGTTTCTGTAATCGTCGATTTACCCTCATGCTGTTCTTTCTTTCATCTGAAGAGCACAAACTAAAAACCTCTGAGACAGTTTCTGTGCTTTTTTGTCTGAAATTTTCTGAAAGTTAAAGCCTGTGTGAACTCAAAATGTGCAGTGTTTATTTGACTAGCACACATTGTTTTTCTTTATGTGAAGTAATCCATACAAGTTAATCCACTGAAAGAAATGTTTTTGTAATCTTCAAAGAGTGGAATTCCTTTTCTGTTTACATCAGTTTGGCGGCTTCATCCACAATATTCTTAGCCACGCCCCTTTTACCATTAGTTTGCTATGAGAGAATAATGTGTAAAAAGAAAGCCCCGCCCCCTAATCAATATTCTGTTTCAGTTGGAAGTACATCAACATACTAAAATAAAAGTCTCAGCATCTTCAACAGAGTCCAGTTTTGTTTTTGAACCCTTCTGACTTCATGTCAAATTACTTATTTAAAGGAAATCAATGAGTGAAGGTTTTCAGAAACCCTTGTTTTTATCAATGGCTGTTTAGTGAGCTGCATGCAAGTAACGTTTTGCTTGTGCTCACACTTGACTGAATGTGATTCAAGTTCCTATTTTTATGCTTTTAACAAACATCTGTCGAAGCTGCTGAGAGCGACATTCAGATGAATATGCAAATATTTGCTGCCTCTTTCCTTTCAATAACGGAATAAACACACATGTAAAATTACAAGCGGTAAGAAAACAGCAGTTAAGAATCTGATCAATGTGGATTTGTTTGCACAGGATCTGCAATTCATCAGCATCATGCCAACAGATGAGATTGAATTTACACTGATTTGTAAATGTGAGACAATAGACTATAGGCGTACCCTACCTGACCAAATATTGTGGCCTATCCAAGTTTTGGGAACATCAAATAATATTTTTACTTCTAGTTGATCATTTGGTACCAGAAATGGTTTATGTGAAAGGCAAAGACCTCTAGATTATGCTTATTTGACCAAAATAAAATATTATCATGTCTTGATTTTTAATTGTTTAATTAGGACAGTAAGGTCTGACTTTGCTTAGACAAAAGCCTTGTCACTTAACAGAAATAATGCACAGTATAGAATATAAAGTCATGGTGCAGTGGAAAAAGAATTATTATTGTGTATGACTCCCATGAGCTTGGAGGACTGCATCCATACATCTCTGCAATGACTCAAATAACTTATTAATAAAGTCATCTGGAATGGCAAAGAAAGCATTCTTGCAGGACTCCCAGAGTTCATCAAGATTCTTTGGATTCATCTTCAATGCCTCCTCCTTTGTCTTACCCCAAACATGCTTAATAACGTTCAGTTTCGTGACTGAGCTGGCCAATCCCCGAGCACCTTGACCTTCTTTGCTTTCGGGAACTTTGATAGGAGGCTGAGGTATGAGGTAAGGAGTGCTATCCTGCTCAAGAATGTGCCCTCTTCTGTGGTTTGTAATGTAATGAGCAGCCCAAATATTTTGATACCTCAGGCTGTTGATGTTGCCATCCACTCTGCAGATCTCTTGCATGCCCCCATACTGAATGTAACCCCAAACCATGATTTTTTTCTTCACCAAACTTGACTGATATCTGTGATAATCTTGGGTCCTTGCAAGTTCCAACAGGTCTTCTGGAGTATTTGTAATGATTGGGATGCAGCTCAACAGATGATTAATCAGGGAAATCTACCTTCTGCCACTTTCTGCTACTAGAAGTCAAGATATTAATTGTTGCTCTTACAACTGGGATCCACGACAAGACTTTTGTCAGGAAGTGAATATGAGACTACTTAAAATATATCCCTTTTCTTTGAGTGATATGTTGATTTTGCAGTACAGAAAACTCTTTTGACAGTATCTTGTATTGCATAAACATTTGTTTCATCTAGAAAATGAGCCAATGTCAAAAAGTCACGTCTTTCACATAAATATCATTCTATTACAGGTTTTCCAATGCTGTCAGTTCATAACTTTTTGAAGTGTGTGTGGCTAATTCATATGAATTTGTACGATCTCTTTCGGACAATTTGGTACGGTTTGGTGCCACACCTCCTTTTAAAAATGTACATTTTCGTACGACTGAACTATGTATGAATTTGTACGAATTAGCCACTAAACTGAAAAACCTTAAAATAATTACGTTTTCTCAAGAGATCAGGCTTGGTTTTTACATGCAGTAATACAGGACAGGTATCATTTATTTATTTGTTTATTTTTTAAGTTTTCCATTTTTTAAGTGTGCAAAATGGCAAACTGCTTCTTGACTCATGAGTGATTTATTTTATTCAATATTTTTAATTGAATGTGGCAAAATTCGACAAAAATCTAGTAATTTGGTGTTACTGTTGGTCTATTTATGGCCTCTCAAGAAATCTTCTTCCCATTGTCAAAATTAAAGTTTTTAATTATGTTAATACAAAATGAACTGAATGTAATGTTCATTTACACCAAGACATCCAAGATAGTTGTCTTTTTTATTTGGTAAGAAATTCAAGATTTTTTAATTGTAGCCCTAGATGATTCCTGAGTTACACGTCAATATTAGCCACCAGCACCTTGAGAGTTAAAAAAGAGGGTTCTTGACAACCTATGACTAGAGCCAGATGGAATCTGCAGACATTTTTTGCTATTTCTGCGAAGTATTTTGGTAAAAATCTGCAGATTTCTGTGGAATTATCATGCGGGATTAATTCTGCGAGAGTATCATAACTAAAACCTTAATATGTGAAATAAAAAATAATATCTTTTTAACTTTTATTTAATGTTCAAAATGCAAATCTAATTAGATTCACTTTATTTGGTAAACAAAGCAAGTCTCTCATATAATATCTCTACTAAAAGACTTTACAAACTGCATTGTACATAAATCATATGAATATTTTCATATTAGTCAACAATATTTCTGAAATTAATTTAAAAACTGAATAAATATACATTTACACACATTTACTCAAGTAAATAAACAGAATTAATGATGGGCTAAAAATCTGCAGAAATCTGCGGAATTCTGCGCGCGCAGATTCCGTGTGGGCCTACCTATGACACATGACGATGATACTCCGCTTCACACAAAAAACTCAAGCTCTTCTTCTCTTGCAGTGAAATCTTTTGACCTTTAAACTCTTTGTTTTGAACTTTAAACAAGTTACCAGGAGTTAGTAATCTTAGCTAGAGCTTCCACTAGGAAAGCATCTTATGTCAAAGGTCAGCCAAGACATTGTCGAGAATGCAGCTGGATATTATCTTTAAGCTTTTAGAATATGGAATACTAAATATGTTTAGATAAGCAACTGTAAAGCCGTTGGAAGTCAGTGATTTGAGTTTATAATTAAAAAAATGTATAATTGATCATTTTTGTTACAAAAAGCACACTGAACCACTTCATAAGACATGCATCCGTCTCCAGGTGGTGTACAGGTTTATTTTTGGAAGCTTCAAAAAAGAGTTACTTTAATACAGCGTGAGGATAAAAAACGTACAGCCTGGATAATTTTTTAAAGGGAACCTATTACGCAAAAATCCCTTTTGTAATTGGTTTAAACACAATTGTGTGGCAACAGTGTGTAAATATAACCAGCTTCTAATAGTAAAACACATATATTTTATGTTTTATTATCACACTTTATAAAAACTGTCTGCAGAAACACGTTGATTGACATTCTCCCTTTGTACAGGTTAGGAGGGGGAAAGCCCCACCCATTAGTGACGATCACTTCCTCATTAGCATATGACAATAGTCTTGTTTTTGAATCTGCCACTTTGATGACACATTGGCATTTGTAGCCCCGCCCTCAGTGGAACCATTTCATAATGTTATTTTAATTTAAAGCGACAGTCACCAAAACGGCACAATTAGGATCAAAGCCTAAAAGGATTATAAAACATTATTTATAGGTTATTCTGAAGCTGATACACACCCTAGGGCAGTGATGCCCAAACTAGGGCTGGTGGGCCAAAGTTGGCCCTTTGTATCCTTTGATTTGGCCCGCCAGAGGGAAAATGAATGGGAAGGGATGTGGAAGGCTTTTAACAGAGATTCTCATTTCTTTTTAATGTAACCTTTTGTCTGTTTGTTTTATTGTTTATTCATTCATTCATTCATTCATTTTCTTTTCAGCTTAGTCCCTTTATTAATCTGGCTGCCACAGCACAATGAACCGGCAACTTATCCAGTATATGTTTTACACAGCAGATGCCCTTCCAACTGCAACCCATCACTGGGAAACATCCATACACACTCATTCACGCACATACACTACGGTCAATTTTAGCATACCCAATTCACCTACACCGCATGTCTTTAGACTATGGAGAAAACCAGAGCACCTGGAGAAAACCCACGCGAACACGGGGAGAACATGCAAACTCCACACTGAAATGCCAACTGACCCAGCCGAGGCTCAAACCAGCAGCCTTCTTGCTGTGAGGCAATTGTGCTACCCACTGCGACACAACGTCGCCTTGTTTTATTGTTGAGCTACAAAAAACAAACAATAATGAAATTAAATGTTTCAATTAAATGTTGTAAATGAATTTTATTTTTTTTAAATGTACATAGTGTCACTTAACAAATAGGGGACAAAGCAGAAGGCAGTGTGCAAATCAAGCCAAAGCTCATTAAAATGATATATATTTTCCAAAAAAATAAACGCATTAGTAAATACAGTTGAAGTAATCTTTTCTTTTTATTTTTAGTTATTATGAAATAAATTAGGAAATTATCCATTGCAACTTTAATGTAATACAGTTTGCTGTATTTACCGTCGACCCACAGCTCTTAATCAAGCTTGGATTTTAGCCCTTCATAAGAAATAAAGAGCAAGAAAAAAACAGATGAAAAAAAAGGAAAATATTTAAAACGAAAAATGATCTTTGCTACTGTTGCTGATAATGCTAAATATAGAAATCTAACATCTTGTACATCATATCATATTTATTTTTAATTAATGATACAACAATTCATGTATAAAACTTCATGTTTGATTATACGAGTATCGTTTTTGAAAACCTATTCAGTGACATAATTTTGATGATTGTTTGTCGCCACCCATTGGTTAAACAATGCTACAAAATTCAGCAGCGTCAAGTTCCATTAAACTGTGATTTTAATCTTTACCATAAACATCAGTGTTTATATCTGAACTATAAACTGTTCTCCCATACATCTGTGTTATTTAACTGTTTGTAACTAACTGAAAAAGTGTAAAAACTGAATCTCTCTTGATCAAACGCAGATTTGAATGCAGCGCTTTGAAGGATTAATAAACATATGCAAATCATTATCATTTATCATTCATGTTGAGCAGGTTTGAGTTGAGATCACGATCTTTTAATGTTTAATTGTGCAGCTTTACACTGAATGCATTAATGCAGGCTAAACAAACAGTGACAGAAAACATCCTTAATTAATAACCTATAAAAACATTTAGGTAGGTCCCACCACAACTTTTTCCGTCATCATTATATTTTACAGGGAAGCCAAAATGCTTTCATACATGCTATTTGAATGATGTGGGAGGTGATCTCTCTGCAATTGTTATAAATGTTGGATTAACCTACAAAAAAGTTATTAATCCATTGTTCATGTGCGTTCCGAACTGTGGATTGTGATCCATTACACCCATTATATATATATATATATATATATATATATATATATATATATATATATATATATATATATATATATATATATATATATATATATATATATATATATATATATATATATATATAGTTGTCTTCTTCAATTTGATTGGCCATCTCAGTGATTTTGATACTGATGAGCGCTGTTTGTCAAATTTTTTTGTCAATTTTTGTCAGAAAAATCTATATGAATTAGAAAATAATTACAATGCAATAACAGGTGTTCTGGTTAAAAAATAGCCTTAAAGTTCTTCATTCGCATCCTTCAGAAGAAAGAGCAACACATGGCTGATTTATCACAAATTATGATAGGCTTAACGTTTGGTTCTCACAGTCACAGGTGACCCAAAGCCCACTTTAGTCTCTTGCTTAAGGTGCGCTATGAAGACCACCACATTGTGTGAAGGGGCACAATATATGAATCGAATCATGGCCGGAAGCGCCTAGTCATATTTTCCGAAACCTACCCACCTACACACGCACACACACACATAGAGACAGAGAGACCCATCGTGCAGACAACTCAACCACAACTCCAAACACACTTACTTTCCAGAGTCATGAACTCACATCTGTTTCCTGGCGACAATAATAGTTACACATTGGTTGGGGGGGTGGGGGGGTTCAGTAGCAGGTGTTCAATTGCCTGGACATTATAACAAAAGCTCCTCCACAACAAACCAGCCACCATGACTTGCAAAAACTACCAGAAGGAAAGATGAAGTAATTGTGCTCATTAGTAGACTAACACAATTGCAGCCCATGAAAAACGTAGTGGCTGAGTACTAAAACGGGTTTTTACATTAGAGTTGTGGGTGTTTATGACAAAGGCATGGCAATGTTTGAAAAAAGAAGAAGAAAGCCTTTTACCGGTTCTTCAGCTGCATGGTGGATTCATTTATATATCTATATGTGAGTCAGTTAAATGTGTGAATTTACAGAAGTTGTCTGATAGAACCTAAATAAGTTTCAGGTAACTATTACAACTCATTGTGAAAGTGTATTTACACTGAAGCATGCAGAGGAAAGTGTACTAGAAAGAAATATGCTAAATGAGTACAACAATTTTTACTGAGTATTATTTTATTGCAATTTATGCTTTAAGTTTTATTAATTTAACTATTTAAGTAATGTATTTTATTTTAATAGTTAACAAATGTTTGTAAATAATATTAATATGTAAATAATATATTTTGCTGTTTGTTCAAACTACTTAATGTTAAATGAGCTAAAAAACACAATTCTTGAGCTTTTTCAGGACAACTTAATTGTGTTATGTTCAATCCACTTAAATTTGTAAAAACTAATATAACTTAATTCCTTCATGTTGTCCCGATGCAAATCGATTCTGAGGAACCAAGCGTTTTTTAGTTTAGTTCCAATGTGCACAAAACTGCAAAAAATCAGCCTGATCTCTTGAGAAAACGTAAGTATTTTATGTTTTGTCAGTTTAGTGGTTTAGAGTTTTTAGTTTAGAGTTCAGTCATACAAAAATTTACGATTTTAAAAAGGAGACGTGGCACCCAACCCCACTCCTAAACCCAACTGTTATTGAGTGATGAGCAAATCGTGCTAAATTGTACAAATTAGATCGTACAAATTTATATGAATTAGCCACTAAATCAAAAAGTTACGAATTGCCGTGAGATTGTCTTGGTTTGTCAAGTATTATATTCACTTCTTCTGTGCTTCAAGCCAATATAATCTAAAATCACATAAACTTTTGAAACTTTACACACTACAAACGTATGAAATACACTTTCCTTTGTTAAATACTAGCATATTTTGATGGGTTGACAGTGTTGGGGGTAACGCATTACAAGTAATGCGAGTTAAGTAATAATATTACTTTTATAAGTAACAAGTAGCGCATTACTTTAAAAAAATAAGTAATAATATTTGAGTTACTTTTTAGTTTAATTAACTTTAAAAAAATCATTGCTGAATTAACATTAAAAGTCAAAATAAATCATGCAGTCATGAAAGAACGTGTTTATTATTTTGAACGCATCGAAGAAAAGGAAAAGGGGATTATCTCAACTGACAGTGATTTTACTTAAGACAAAAAGTACAAAAGTAGCAAACACATTGCTTTAAACTTTTAATAATCTGTATATATGGTATGTAGAGTTCTGGGGTCAGGAAGTTCTCAACATTATCCCAAAAATATCATTTTTTATGTGTTTTTAAAGCTAAATGTAGGTGTAGATTATAATAGAGTGCTGTTAATTGCAGAGCTCCTCTAAAAAAAAAAAAAAAGAAACTAGTTTTGAATGAGATCAAGCCTCAGCCAGGTAATAAAAAGTAACTCAAAAGTAACGTAACACAATAAAAAGTAACTTATTAATGCAAGTAGTTATTTTCTGTGGGCAGTAACTCAGTATTGTAATGCATTACTTTCTAAAGTAACTTTCCCCAACACTGTTGACAAACATAGAACAACAGTTGGACCATTTTAACTACAGCAGTCAACATTTGAAGTGAATCATCACCTTTAATCAAAGTTACCTAAAACAAACAACACCCATTCTTGTCTTCGGACAATTTTAATCAACATTTTGATCCACTTCAAATGTTGACTACTGCATATTTACTACATGACATTTAAGGTTAATTATATATATATGATTTCAATAATTATATAATTAATATTCAAGCAATTAAAAAAAAAGAAAGAATATGGAAATGTACCCAGTAAATGCTTGCCAGTACGTTGCACAGTTCTATTTAAGCATCTTCCAAAAAAAAAAAAAAGTAATTCTGAAATGTGGATTAAAAAAAGCCATATTAAGCTCAGATAAATAACTTACATAAACTACATTTTCTACTAGCAATTGGAATTAACTGCAATTAAGTGGCCAAACCTTTTACGTTCAGTATTTACATCATGCTCATGCACGTGTTCTTTTAATAAGCAATGTTGAAAGTGTACTTCTTTTTCACATAGACGTGGTTTACAAACAAGAGTCAGAGGGTTTTCTGTTAGTTAGCAGCACTAGCTTTTAAACGTGACGATGCAGCTTTGTGTTGCAGGTGAGCATCAGGCCGACCGCACAGCGAACTGTATAAACATCCGGTGGTAAATGACAGCCTTAGGTGCTGTTGGGTAAGTAAGTGTGAGTGGTTAAGGTATTGCTGGGGTTTTAAGCTAACCACTCGGCATGAGCAGCTCTTAGTTTCAAATAGACTAAACTGTATCCACCCACACACATTCAGCATGCGAGAATGAACTGTACTCATGTTGCAGCAAATTCAAAGTAATCTGTCTGTATAGGAGAGATTGAACTCAATTCGCTGCAAGTTTGCTTTAAAAGAGATAAATTATGATCCTATTACTAAAATAAGTCTTTTAAACGTCATTTAAATAAACAGAAAGTTTTATAAGAAGTGGTCTATGGAAAACGGTGAAATGTTTAAGCATTTACAGCATTTTAAATGATGATAATACTAATTATATTTATTATTTGTCATGTTTGACAGTGAAAATGAATCGTCATGTAAACAACCCATATGTATTAAAAATGAGTGCTAATTAAAATGGTATGATAACCATTGGGGGAAAACTTTTATTACATTTAAAAAGAAAACAATGCTTATTCATCAACTGAGAAACAAGTGTTTCACGAAGGAACAAAAATCTCCAGTTCACTCATAAATACAATATAATAAATAGGTTGATAAATAAGGTAAACACTTGTAAATCTGCCTTTGTCCATGTTAAAAAAAAGTGATCCATGCTATTGTCTTTCAGATACAATGTCACCTCCATGGACCCAGAGCTGACTTCTGCAGTGCATAACAACGTTAAAAATGACTTATGCAACAACATAAATGATTTACATAAGATCATTAAGATTAGATCTTTTTATAATGGCAACCCAGTGGAACGGCTGTTCAAACAAATGGAAAAACCAACAAATTTATTCAGATTGAAATATTTCAGGTTCAAAACAAGTTGAGCTCAATCAACAGCACTATTTGGATTATCGTTAAAACGGTCTTAAATTCAGAATAAAATGAAAATTTATTTTCTAAATACATTATTGCTCATTTTTGAGACTAGTCAGCAAATAATAAATAAGAACTAACAGGCGCCATACATTTGTTGTGCTTTGTTTTGTTTTGTTGATGATTTGTTGAACTCAGATGTACATCACAACACAACAGAAATCTGTTGCTATTTCATTTTTTCGGGCTTTTGGAAAGGCAATACAACAGAAGTGAATGGGTTAAAACAACAATAATAATTTAAAAAAACTCAAGACAGCTATAAACAATCTGCTTGTAAAAGGCACCACATGTAAGATTTTGTCATTAAAATATCAAAAACCACTAGAGCAGTTATATTTTGCTGACTTACATGATACCTAATGTTTTTAAGAATGTTCAAATCCAGAGAAATAAGCTATTTTAACTTGTGATACGAATCCTGTGTTGCCATGCTTATAATGTCAAAAACACTCAGTTTACGGTTTGTTTTATAAAAAACACAGAAGACGATTTATTATGTTGCGCGTTTTATTACACCACTGTGGCATAATAATAGCTCTGCTGCTTTCATGCTGCGTCGTGCTCGTCTCTTATTGGCAATTGCTTTAATGTTCTCATTTCACTTCCATGGCTGACAGCCTTACTTCATACTACAATGATAATAAAATTGAAATATTCGGCTCATGTAACGAAGACAACAACTCCAATGATTCCACACTCAGCTATGGCATCAGCAAACTATGCCTTAGTTTGATGTTAATATGTGCCATCTAGTGGCGAAAATTACAAATTGTGCCTTTAACCTGATTCTAGTGCAAAAATCGCTCACTGGCTGTATAAAGTAAGCGCATATGTACATAAAAATAAAAAGGATGCTAATGAAACACCCTCATACATTTCATTTTGGCTGTTTGGTTAAAGGTGCCCTTTAAATAAAATCTAGATATGCCAAGCCATCACTTAATAATAAACAGTTCAATAAATAGAAAAGAAATAACAAAATCTTTAAAAAAAATTCGATTGAATTAGGATGCTGAGGAGATCGCTCAGAACAGGTGAGCGCGTTCTTAAACAGCACTGATTTGCCATAGTATTCACCAGTACTCAACAGAAATGACTGTGATTGGCCATGAAGGTCATCAGTCCACTGCACTTCACCGTTGTTTACAAAGTGCAAACACAGACGAGCGATCCGCTGATGACTCGACTGATCTTCGCAGCTTTAAAATGCTCCAGTGTCCGTGTATATGTGTTTGCACTTGGTGAAGTGTGGTGACATAGGTTGAAGCAGGGAAGCGTCCCCACGGTGTTTATGTGGTGCCATGAACTGAAGCCTAGGTGGATACTTAAGCGTATTACTCTTAAAGAGATTGTGCTTTTGTTTGATGCCCAATATGGTTTTAAATGTTTCAATTAAGCTTAACTGAATGATATTAAAGTGATGTTTACACTATATCTGCACTTTGGAATCACGACAACAGCTGGAGGTTCGTAGTCCATAGCATGTTGTTGCAATGTTTACAGTACTGCTGATCCCATACTTCCAGGTTTCTTCTCACAGCAGCCTCACTTTCATTTTTTTAAAACGGCGGCCGCGTGAAATAAGCGTAGAGATTTTTAGATGTTTAAAACAGCTTGTTATGCTGCTTGATGTTGCAAACTGATATTTTCTAATGATATTATTCTACTTTATGTACAGTCATGAACACATTTGCTTGTAAAGCAAGTAGATTGACCGTTTTCTGTCGTTTATTATTTCTAGTCATTTCTCTCATAGGACACTGAATCGAAAGTTCTAAAACAATCGTAAAAACGAGCGCAATTCCATACTGCATAATAAGGTCAATAGGCTAGGATGACACACTACACAAATAAGAATCTAATCTAATCAGTTAGTCTTAATACCCAAACTATTAAGGAACAATCATGATATTGAAAATTCCAGGCTGAAAGAGTTGAACTTGTTTTGAAGCCAGAATATTCCTTGCATTTTTCATCAGTTTCTCTAAATCCTTTTGATGCCACTAAAGGTCTTTAACAAACACTTTAGTTAAAGGGTACCCCAGCCAGCCCTTCTCTGGGTCTTCATAATCGTCGTCCTCCTCTTCCTCAATCCCTGCAGTCTCACCCTGCAGACGATAACCCAGCCTCCTGAAGAAAGCTTCTCCCACTTTGGAAGGGAACGGCACATGTGCATAGACCCGGCATATGCCTTTCTGCTTTGTTCTTGACTCCAGGCCCTGCACCAACAGTCTGCCTAGTCCCTCTCTGCGGTACCAACACTGGACCACCAGCCTGCAGACTCTGCAAACACCATCCCGACTCCAACCATCTCTAGCCACGCATCCCACAATCTCCCCATCAGAGTCTGCCACCCACACCTCTCCAGCAACCTTGGCCCTCTGCTTCAGCTCATCTTCATCCACCTGCTCCCTCTCATTCGTCTTCTCCTTCTCTTTGGCCTTTTTGCGTCGCCTGGTTTTCTCCTGGTTTGTAGTCAGTTTGGCTCTGCCCAGGTGAGGATTGGGTAGATCTGGCTCCGTGTCTGCATGGTAACTGCTGCCCATGTAGTCCCAGTACGGTCTGCATGAGCCCAAGATGCCTGCCGATCGCGGGATGGTGAGCTTGAGGTAGATGACAGAGATGAAGACGGGAATAACCAAGGCCAAAACGAAAGAGTGAAGCAAGCAGCGCAGGATGGAGGAGAGGATGGCCAGAAGGAGGAGAGCGAGCGGACGGGTCAGAAGGTGAAGAATCAGGCGGTTCTCTGTTCCCTCACATCCTTCCTGCAAGCAGAGTCAGAATAAAAGGAGGAGCCACAGAGAGAAAAGAAAGCATTGCTCTTTATTCTTTTTGTAAAATCATTTGTACACTTAAATGTTTAATCTTACAGCATCAGCAAAACAATAGTTACTATTTTTCAAAAAGTAGAGATATTTTCAAATGACATTTTAATTAATTGTGCAGTAGGTGATTGTCTTCAGAAACTTTTTTTTTTTTGTTGTGCTGGTTGAAAGTCTCTTCACATTCCAATATTAATGATTAAAGTAAATTATGTAAGATGCATTTTATATTCTGGGTAAGGCATAAGACTAAAAAATGTTCATCCAATGAAAATTTGTCAGGCCGACAATTGCCATAATTCTGATAAGTAGCCCAAATTGTCCGTCAACAAATGTAGATTTGTACATCTGTGCACCCGTTCACGCAGATCTGCTGTGCATCGAATTAATTTGTAAACGAGAGAGAGAGTGATAGCGGTAAAAACAAATGCTGAATCAAACTTTTTAAAATCCTGAATCAATATTGGAGTTACTTTTGCACGCTGGAGGAAGGATGACACCATGGATGAAGTATTTCTGTTAGACACGTAATTTCACGCTTTAAAACTATTTTAGTCACGCAAAGCTGATGTAGATTGTGTTGTGTTATAAATGGGTTTTATGCACAGAAGTGTTGTTCAGCCACTGAAATCTTCTGAGCGACTGATGTGAATGTTTTCAATTTCATAAAGTACCTTTTACAGCATCAATAATGTAGATTTTTATTTAGTTTAACAACAAAACATCAGTAAATAGTGCTATTCCACCTAGCCTGCTTTACTAAGGTGAAATTGCTTTTATATTCACATTGGTTCATTTTTAAAGAATAGCTATATTTTCATCCACCTATTTTATGCATATTTTGGGTATGCGCAAAAAAAATGCTTGATGGAAATGCCAAAATGTGCATGAATTTTGAAAATGCACATAAAAAACATATGCACATAACTGAGTAAGATAAACTATTTGTTCGATAAGAAAAGATGAGCATAAACTACGATGGAAACACTTTTACCAAACAAATTCCAGATTAAAGTCATGTGATTTTGAGATCATGTGCTGATAAAAATGTGTGTGAATGTTGTTTTGGTCATTCTAAAATGCTTTAACTTTTTCAGTATTAGAGTTATATAGTATTAATTACCTCCAGAACTGTCAGGAGTGTCTGTGCTCCTCGTCTCACACTTTCAAACGCCACCACGTGTTCATTGCATGTTAGCATTACCTTCTGAGGAGCAAGTCATTTATTAAAAGAAGAAAAGATTCACGCAGCTTTTCCTGCAGTAAATTACTTTTTACTGGTGATATTTGGTGCCAGTTAATCAGGAAGTAACGATTTTGTTCTCTTTGACTCGTTGGGATAAAAACTGTGGGTTATTTGCACGTCTTTTATGCGATACTCCTGTTTTACCCATAAATTTAATTAGCATTTTTGGATGGAAACATAGCTGATGACAACCTGTGATGATGTCCCTAAATTGTTTACCATGCTACTTTGAATATTCAGTCTGAAATAGCATGCAAGTAGGCCTATGGCTTAGTAATAAAGTGTAATTCCTGCACACCGCCGGCCAACAACTAAGCATACAGTAGTCGTTTAGGACAAAGCGCGTGAAAGAGTGAGACCAGCGATCCTTGGATGCATGAAATTTAGCACATTATGACAAGTTTTGCTTGCTACGCAACTGAAAACGTGCTAGATATAATACAGTTTTACGTTCAGAATTGTAGGATTATAAAGTGCTTTAAAGTTTTCTAACTGCCGACTGACATGATCTAGTGGGTCTCTGTTATTTTTAATGTTCTGATTTCAGGAGGTGTGGCTTTGGACAGCAGGGAGGGACTGTGTTTGAAAGATATTATGCTAACAGGTTAGCATTTAGCCATATCACCTACTGCACTGGAAAAAAATCCTGCTTTATTCCTGCTTCAATAAGCCTTTAAAAAATTTCAGTCATTTCAAAAAACTATGTTATTTTTCCTGATTTTGTAAATGCATTCCTGTAGATGAAACTGGTAAACCATTTTTGAAATTTACAAAAACGGAATTGAATGACTGAATGTTGGGCTGCACGATACTGGAAAAAACTGATACTGCAATATTTAATTTTTCTGTAATAAATACTGCAATATGAATAGTTTCCCAAGATAGTTTAAATAGCACTATTTGATGACTTTCTGGGGAGCCTAACAGTATTCACTTACAGAAATTCAATAAACACAATACAAAAAAAATGCTTTTCTTACTTTGTCTCATTTCTTGTACAAATATCTACAAATTTCTTAGATCAATAAAAATATAGTTTGTTTTCAACTTCAGAAGTTAAAATTAAAAGTTTTTCGTTAAAACAAGTAAAATTATCAGCCAGTGCGGCAAGTAAAAAAATTGTTTTCGCTTTGAAATGTAGATATTTAGACTTTTTTTTTTTTTTACATATGTTATATTATTTCTGTATAAATACAGTAATTACAAACAACTCTGTAGCTCCTGGTCAACTATCATTCACTCAACATTTGCGAACTAGACTCAGACTTAACTATTGCGAATGCGCACATTGCAATATCGATGCTGAAACAATATATTGTGCAGCCCTAGTTAAATGACAGAAAAGTACAGTAAAATAAAAATAATAATAATTTTCAGTGATATACTATATATATATATATATATATATATATATATATATATATATATATATATATATATATATCCACACACACACTACCGGTCAAAAGAATGTGTTTTTTTTTCATGTTTTTTTAAAGAAAATTATTCTGTTCATCAAGGCGGCATTCATTAAATGTTTAAAAAAAAAATTTTACATTTTTATTACAATTTTAAATAACTGGTTTGTTATTGTATGTAGTTTCAAATGAAATTATTACTCCAGTTATTACTGCTTTTATTACTATTGGCATTAATAATATTAATAATAGTAATAGTAATAATTAATATTAGCGTAATTTCTGAAGGATTATGCGACTAATGAAGCTGAAAATTCCTCTCTAAAATCAATGGAATAAATTGTTAAATGAAATTATCCTTTGAACTACTTTTGAACAGTTATAGTACAATAACATTTCACAATTTTTCAATTTGTACTGTATTTTTGATCAAATAAATGCAGCCTTGGTGAGCAATTATTTTAAAGCAATATATATATATATATATATATATATATATATATATATATATATATATATATATATATATATATATATATATATATATATATGAGCGTTAATAAATGTGTCTTTTACTGTCTGTGTGTGTTGAATCGCACCTTAATAAGAGCCTTTACTGCTTCAATGTCCTTCTCCTGCATTCTCCGCAAAACTACATCACCAAGGTCCAATCGTACCATTTTACCTAATACATATTTCAAAAAAAGTCATTCACACATTTACTCAACAAGTTAAAATTTAAATGCACTCTACTTTTGTTTATTGCAGATATTTTCGTGGAAATGCTATGAACAACACATGCAAATAAGAACAACTTTAACGTAATAGACTTTGTGGTTTATGTATGCCTGCCTCGTGGGAATTTTACATTACATCTCAAACGTCCAAATAAAAACTCCTGATGTTAAGGCTCGTCTATGTCTTTCATTGTGTGGAGCTGTTCGAGAAGCATTTAACAGGTTTACTTTAAATCAGCATGTTGTACCGTTAGCCTGCTCCGTCCCCCCTCATGTCGATTTTTTTAATCCTTATATGGTAAACGCCGCCTTCAGGCTCAATCCCATGGCTATCATTTAAAGATCACGCGTGACCTACTTACCTGATTTTCAGAGACGCACGTATTGCTTTAAAGACAAAGTGTTGCGGAAATGCCCTCCTCTAGTCGATGTTACTTGCAGCATTTGAGGGATTTATGGAACAGCGTTGTCTCCTCAACATGGAATGTAATTTCCACCAATCCTCATCCGGGAATAAGACCTTGGGTAAAATGCGTAGTGTGTTTGCGTATCAACGTTTGAGCGCATGCGCCCTGTATGTGGGTGATTCTTTCTTTCTGCTTTAATTTTTTTTAATTATTAATTTTCTATAAAATGTGCAACTTATTTTTATAGATCACATGATGTTACATGCCATGACAATACAGCATTTTTCGTAAAAAGTGTCTTATATTGGCATATATCATGATTACACGAGCTTTCCCCCATCATGTAATAAAAATATGTTTCAAACTTATTTTGGCGATATTTGTTTTTATTGTAGTCATCTTTCTAATTTTACATTAAATTGTTTAAGAATATATTTTATCTCTGGCTAGGCTGTAAATTCTTCTGAAGTCAATACAAAATGGTCTAAAATTAGGCAAACACTGGATAACTCTGCATTTGTGAAGATGGAAAAGGCCACAAAGAGTTAAAAAATTTTTTATCAGGTTCTTTAAATAATTGTTTTTCTTTCTTCTATTTTTTCTTTTTCCTTATCCCTTGTGTCATTGCTACAAGATGTACAATGCATATGTATAATTTGTATTCAGGTCACACAATGTTAGCACAATTTAACGCTTTATGTATTACCTGTTACTTACGTAAAAAAAAAAAAACTTAAATCTCAAAAAAAAAAAAAAAAAAAAGTATTTGAACTGGAAGAGCCCTTACCCTCCTTCTCACTTGTTAGATAAGAAATGTTCGTTATTTTATTAAATTAGAAAAAAGTATATACAATCTTCACCGACCTAGCACTATTCTCCTATTTTCATTAAACTGCAGGAACCCCTTCTTCAGCTTAACCCTGTTCTTTCTGAGTCCCCACCCCCAACTCCCAGCTTGATACTGGATACTAGTTCTGGTCAGCACAATGTAGACCTGTATTATCTGTATGTAAGATTGCACTAGTGTTTTTTTTCTCACGAAATACTCTAGTGTATTTGTGTTTCACAATGTATAAATAAAACTATATATATATATATATATATATATATATATATATATATATATATATATATATATATATATATATATATATATATATATATATATATTAACAAAAATGTATCAGCAAATCTTGCTTCATTTCTGTTACCATGCATTACTTTGCCTTTAAATCGGTAGAATTACCTTTCACAATGTGTAAAACACAAGCAGTGATGTCACTTTCCTTTGCTGATAAGATGTGAAGCATTGAAAGGCTTGTGTGTGTGCTCTGAGAAAATATTTCACTTGAAAAGATCTTACAAGCAGAGTTATTTCCCCGTGTCAATACGGTTACAATTTCAAAAGACAAAATATTTCACTGATCACACAATGATTATTTGAAAAAATATTTTTATATATGTATGTATGTATATATATATATATATATATATATATATATATATATATATATATATATATATATATATATATATATATATATATATATATATATATATATATATATACACACACACACATACATACATATATATATATATATATATATATATATATATATATATATATATATATATATATATATATATATATATTTATTTTATTTATTTATTTTTTTTAATCGCAAAATTGTCTGCAAGTTTTTGGAATTACCGCCACAAAATCAGTAATTAAAAAAAAAAAAAAAAAAAAAAACCTTAAAAACTAAGGGGTCTGTGATGTGCATGAAATTTAACCAAAGTACTGAGTAAACAAAATATACAGCATACACAAATACTGACATTAATACCTTTTTTATTGGTAATTGTCATCTAGTACCAATATTAAGACTGAAAACAAACAGAGTAGACATATTTACAAAAGTTCACTTTGTGCAGTCACTGTCAACATGACAGCATAGCTGAATATAGTTCATATTTCATATTAGTTTAAAAATTCTGTTTTCAGTGCACCCTGGATATAGAAGAGCAACCAAGATTTCCTTCATTGAGAAACCACTGTTTTTGGCTGGGCTGTGATTTGATGACTGTGGTTTGTGAAACAGCTCCCCGTAGGGGCCAGGTGAACAACTGTAACTGTATCCAAGCAACATATGCTTTATCCCTGCAAAGTGCATTCTTGCAGGGGACAACAACAAAGGAAGAAGACACAGTGGTGTTCTAAGGATGTCTATGTGTGCAACAAGCCATATGATTTATGCAAGATCTAACATAGGTCGTGTACAATACCGTCAGCATGTTCCTACTCTCTAAAGACGTCCAATAGGAACACTTCAAAATGACAGAACTATTACATTAACCCAGTTTGTAGAATTGATAAACAAATGTGCAACTGGTAGTTTTGCATTTGAAAATGTGTCTAGAGGTGCAAACTGTTAAATATCAGAGTCATTCCACTTGACCTTAAGTTCCAATCAGCCCCATCTCTGTTGTTGATAAACTCTCAGTTTCAGCAACTTTTAACTCTTCTGACATTACTTCCTGTCTGCTTTGAGCATCATTAGTTTGGTTTTCCTCAGTTCCTTCCACTAAATCATGTCCTACATCTGCTGCCTCTATTCCGCTCTCTCTCAAACTGCTGGTGCTAACTTCAATTATAACAATGCCTTCTCCACCCTCTAACTGGAAGATTCCCTCCATTTGCCCAGAGTTTGCCCCAACAGCACCTTTAAAACTGCCCCTTGCCCCAGAACTGTTCCCCTCACCTTCTATTAGAGCGATCATTTGAACACTGTCTCCTGGACCTGTGCTTCCATCAATTTTTGTCTCGTCACCAAGCTCAAACACCACATCCTGCCCTTCTAGGGGTACCAAGGCTTGTCCAGAATGACAAGAAAGACTGAGATCCTCATCTGGGCCTCCTATGAAGCCTGAACTTGGCTGAATGTCATCCTCATTTTGAGGCTCAGTTTGGAAATGAAGCACAAATGACTTCTCTACTTCAACATTTCCTTCAGCATTTGCAGCTCTGTGTCCCTCACTCTGTTCGGTCCACTCTTGCAGTAAGTTAAGAGAGACCATTCCTGTCTTATCTTTACCTGCTTCTCCCTCACATTCTCCCTCTGTCTGAAATCGCAGGACATATGACTTCTCTTGTCCCTCACCATTCTCTCCCTCTTCCTGGTGCTCACCTTCAATCTGCAAGACATAAGATTGCTCTGCATCATTCTGTCCTCCCATCTCCACCTTCACTTCCATCCTATCCCCCTGTTCTCCATTTTCTATTTCTTTCTTCAAGCACAGAACAAAGTGCTCCCTTGATATCTCTTTAACAGCTTTCTTGACTGCAACACTCTCAGAATCACTGCTCAACATGGGGGAACTGTTTGTTAGTTTAGAGTTTGGTGTCACTGACATAATGCTAACTGCAGGAACAGAAGGGCTTTCAGATACTTGGCAAGTGCTGACAGGCGAAACAGCTGGTGGATTATTAGCATTAAGCTGTGGGAACATTGTCTTTACTGAAGCAGCAGAAGTGGCACTGGATATCGTGGTCGATGTGGAACTTGCAGATGACACCATTAATGGTTGATTGACTGGTGTAGTCTGAAGGGCAGGGGGGGATTTTTGAGTAGCAGCTTTAGGCTTTCGTCCACGCCGAGTTCCTCCTTTTCTGCTCCGAGCGAGACTGCCTAAAATGGGACGAGCAATCGTCGGTGTGTTTTGAGGCTGGTGAGTAATGAGTGGAGCATTATTATTGGTCAAAATAAATCTCTGCTGTGTCTGAACTGGTTGAAATGGCTGGATTGGAGTTTGGGGTGCTGCCAGAACTTGGGGCATTGCTGGAATAGTCTGAACCAAGGGAAGGGTCTGTGGTTCTGATGGGGTGGGAAGAGTGTTTGTACTGGATGCTGTGGGGACTAGGATCAGACTAGGCTGATTTCCATTGTTGGACTGACATTGAAGAAGCAGGAAATTCTGTGGAGGTGGTGGAGGAGGAGGGGGTGGAGGAGGTGGGGCTGGTTGTGTTGGTGTGGGATTGGACAGTGGGATCAGCTGCAAACCCGAAGTTGTCTGTATCATGAAATAATTCTGTGATGTGTTTGGAGGTATGTCCAGATTTGGGGGTGAAAGAATCAAAGTGGAATTACTATCAGTGGGAAACAATGAGGTAAGCCCTCCAGGTACATTCAAGTTTACATTTAGCGTTGCTGTCTCTGAAGCCCCACTACCTTTAACAACCTTTCCTGCTTCCTTTGTACATGCTACATCACCCGCAGAAGTTCTCAAATGAGTTCTCAAATGCCTCTGCAGGTAGGAAAGCATGACAAACTCTTTTCCACAGTGTTGGCACTTGAAGTCCTTGTGTGAGGAGTGTGTGCGTAGGTGCAGCTGCAGATTGGATGAGTGGGTGAAGCTTTTGTGGCACTGGGAGCACTGAAAGGGCCTTTCTCCAGAATGTGTTCGCTCGTGCTGTTTGAGGTTGGAGGTCTGAGAGAAAGCCTTACCGCACACCGAGCAAGCATGTGGACGTAGACCAGAGTGGAGCTGACTGTGGCGACGGAGACAGCTGGTGTTCTTGAAAGACTTGCCACATTCCTGACATACATATGGCCGCTCACCGGTGTGCTGGCGAAGATGGTATTGGTAGTGTGAGCTCCACTTAAAGGTCAGTGGACAGTAGGGGCACTGAAAGGCCCGCACACCTGTGTGCACCTACATGGGATGAGAACCATTTTTAGAGGGTTACAGCTGATTTAAAAAAGAAGAACATACCTAAAGAAACAGTCTACTTAAAATTGAAAATTCTATTTATTATTTAAAAAAATAAAAAAATAAAATAAAAATCAAAACTAATGTATGTACAAATTTTATGTAAAATTGTGCTCTATATAGCTTGGAGTGAGCTACAGATGAAAATTTAAAGCTAGCTCATATTGCTATTCTTAATTTATATATTAATATGTTGGTATTACACTGTAAGAATACAAAATTTATAATACTTTCGATGTGATTTGAAGCTTGACAGCTCCAGACCATAACTTATATAATTAATAATTGTAATATAGGCTATTATATGAATATAACTGCACAGGACAAAAAATATGAAGCACATTCAAATATCAATATTTGTGTTCCATGCAAGACAGTGAAATCACTTGTGTTATAACATGTTAATATAACAAATAATAACCAAACCTAATAACCATCATGAAATTAATAAAGTATATACTTTACAGTATTGATTTAGTAATGCAAATAATTCCTTAATAATGCTCTTATGTAGAAAAAAAATTAAACATCAATTTGATAAGTAGCTGGATTTACCCTTTGGTGTATGGAGAGCAGCGAGGACCGTTTGAAGCTCTTGCCACACTCTGTGCACCGATACGGTCTCTCCCCAGTGTGGTCTCTCATGTGGTACCTTAGTCCTGATGAGCCTTTGAATGATTTCCCACACTCAGAGCAGCGATATGGCCTCTCTGTAGGGAATGAACACAGCGTAACAGTCGTGACAACCAGAAATATGACAAATAGAGTGTTTATTATATTTATCTAGATATCAAAAGCTTGATAATAAATTTACAATCAATGTATGATAAATTAAATGAAATAACACTGTCATATACGACAAACTTCGAAAATAAACCTATTAAGTGCTTTAATATCCACTACAGCTCTCTTACCGTTATTTGCGGCAGATGTCTTGCTACCTCCACCTCTCCTGCTTCCCTTCCCTGAAGCTTTGGCAGATGGTTTCACAGCTCGCCTCTCGCCCTCTTCAGTGACGGCAATCAGACTGACATGGATCTCTCTCTCTCCATCTTCTCCCTCTCTCTTTAAGGAGGACAGGGGCAATGAGAGAGAGGGGCAGACGATCTCTGCCTCCGCTTCTGCCTCAGCAAGCAACCTCTGCTCAGGAGTGTGGGAGTGCTGGTGGTTAAGCAGAGAGGAGAGCAGAGGGAAGGATCGGTCACATGCCGAGCAGTTGAACTGAGTACGCGAATCGGATAGAGTGCGAGGATGGGCCTTGAAAAGAAAGAGATCATGAGAAATGAAGAGTGTTTATTTAAATACCCTGTGGAGCAACTCGTCTGTCTCACCTGAGCCACATGTCTGGTCAGTCCACTGCTGGTCTTGAAAGTCTTCCCACAGTAGGTACAGTCTGTTGTAGCTTGTGCAGTTGGTAAGCTGTTATCAGATGTCAACTGATTCACAGATGCAGTGAAGGTCTGCAGAAGATCATACTGTGCTTGACCGGACTCGTTTCTAACTGCATCCAGACCTAATAACTCTGCACCCTGCCCACTGTCAGCAACTGTAGTAGTTTCAACAACCTCTTCGAAGTCTGCCAACAATGGTGTAGCCCCGACCAGTGACACCCCACCTCCATCAGCCTCTGTACAACTTTCCGTAGCAACCACGCCACCACCTGCTGGGCCCAGGCTATCTAAGTGTAGTGTCTGATGCTCTTCAAGGTGAATCTGTGTTGAAAATGTCTCATTACAACTGCCACAGCTGAAAAGCAAGACATTAGCACACGTGTCACCCTTGTTCATGTGGATATGATCTGTGTCCGTGACAGAAGAGGAAGTAGGTGTGAGTGTTAGTTGTGGCAGGAGGTTCTGATTGGCTGAAACTGAGGTAGCAGGTGAAGGTGTACTGTGAGACAGGAACACCTGCCCGACTGCTCCTTCCTGTCCACCCACAAGGCCAACCATTTCGGAAATGCTCATACCAACAGTGGTCAAATCCTCCGTCAGCACCACTTCCACCTGACGAGTTGCTGAGTTGACCCCTCCAGCCTTCCCAGCACTTTTCCCCTTCCCGTCCATGTGAGAGATGCGATGCAGCGCCAAGTTGGAAGAATGAGTGAAGCTGCGGCCACAATCTCCGCAAATATATGGACGCTCCCCTGTGTGTATGCGCATGTGCTGTCGCAGATTGGTGGACTGGCTGAAAGCTTTATTGCAGACGTCACAGACGTAAGGCTTGAAGCCCAGGTGTACATTCTTATGGCGGCGGAGGCTGCTTGAGTTCTTGAAGGCTTTGGAGCAGCTGTCACATGGGTACGGACATTCACCAGTGTGCTGGCGGAGGTGATACTGGTAGTGTGAGCTCCACTTGAAGGTCAGAGGGCAGTAGGAGCACTGGAAAGTGCGTAGACCTGTATGCACACTTCGATGAATCTGATGGAAACCATAGTGATGTTAAGTAAACAATTTTCAAACACCTTTGAAGAAAACTCACTTTAGGGCTTTTCGCACTTCAAATGCAAACTCTTTGCTATATAAACACAGAAAATTAAATCCTAGATTGCCTTGCTTCAGGTTTGATAACTGTTTACCTGCGGTTAACGATTCCAGAATGCTGACATTTTACACTGTTCATTCCTAAGCCTGTTTACATAAAAGCTTTAGCAAAGTGCATTCACATTAGGGCTGCACAATTAATTGAAAAAAAGATCATCTCGATTCGACCCTACACACGATCCTAATTCAGCTTTTTCTACGATTCAGCCAATTATATTTTCAAGATCAGAAGAGAAGAAAAGACGGCGGCTGAAGTCTTTACAGCAACATTGACACCTTCAAATGGCATTAAAAGTGTCACATACTGTATTTTTATAAGGTATAATTCACCCAAAATGTCATTTCTGTCTTCATGTAATAATGTATTTACGGTCGTCTAAATCGCATGTGAGCTGTGAGCTTTGTTTACTGCAGAGAAAGTGCGCATGCACGCAAATGACGCCTACTTTAGTGAACACAACCTGCATATGCTGTGAATAACAGGTAAAAAAGTTGTAAATAACGTTCAGTTTGTTGCAACGAGCGATCGTTTGAGGGCCACGCGGGAGGTTTGATTTGCATGTATGTGTGTTTTTCTCAGTGACAGCAGCCATGAGCCGCACTAGGAAGTGAAGCCTGTGCGCACATCATTTAAATGATCATATCGCATTTTAGGGTTATGATTACGACAAGCATTTGATATGTTTTTTCTTTCATAGCGAACACAAAGTGTTGTGCATGAAAATAAATATTTACTGTGTCAGTATAACAACCCTAGCCTATATATAATGGAAATATAATGGTCTAATAATGTTGTCAATGACAGATGACAAGCACAGGTCTTATAATAAATCAACTTCAGATTTATGAATAGTTTTATTCTGATGTCATCATTTTACTGTGAATTAACAAACGGGACATATTGAAAGTCTGTTCAAGTCCACCATAATACAAAACTTAGCATTTTAAGCAACAGTAGACTTACACATAGGCCTAATATTATTATTGTTGTTTTACCATATGTTTGAGAAATAACAATAATAATAGGCTAATCATATTAACCTTTATTTTACATTTACAGAATCGTCAGAAGCTGTCTGTTGCTAAACATCTAGCCATAACATTTTAATATAGCACTGTTTTACACTGTACATGTTTGGCACAGGATTGTGGAGTTAACAATGAAAAAGCCATGGTAATCTTGCCCCGGAGTTGCACAAGCCTGGGAATAGGCAGTACCCTGTTTCTTAATGTGAAATGTTTCTTTTCCCAGGACCAAAAGAGAGATTTGGTAGAATGAAACCCCAGGATTCGTCCCAGTGTGAAAAGCCCTTTTTATAACACAATACATTCATAAATTGTAACTGACCGTTCACACCGAAGGCAGTGAGAGCATCTAAGTAGCCAGAAGTCATTCCTTTTAAATGGATGCCAGCGGTGATAAGCGACGAGGAGTTTTCGCCAGTGTGAGCATTGACGAGAGTTGAAATCAAGTCTTCTTCCTGATAATGAGCTATTACGCGGCTCAGCGGCAACCAATCAAAATGTTGAAGTCCACCGCTTGAGAGGATTCCAGAGAACAAAGTCATTTGAACTTTGGTTCTGACTACAGTTGTTCCCAAGAGTTTAATTATTGCATTTGCCGGATTTCCAATTATTTACGATGTTTTCTTACACAAGGACAAGCGTTTTAAAAAGTCACTGGCCAGTTACTGGTGTGCATTAATGTTTTTTTTAAAGTAAGAATCTCGCGCTAAATATAACCACAGTACAAAACAGTATAGCTGCTTCAGAATATTTCAGACATATGGACACATATTGAATATGTGGAGCAAAGCCACACCACATGCAACAACTTAAAGGGCATGCAACATTTTCATCCTGGAAAGCATGTTTTTATGCAGAAATGTAACTGATTTCCTTTATATACGAGATCAATTTAGCGAATTTTGACACTCTCACCAGCGGAGCTGCAAGGCAGAAAGCATTGTTGTCAGAGTGTCCAGAGTGAACTTTGACCCTCTCACCGCTTTAGGTTTGAACGCAGTTAGAATAAATCAGGGGTGCATACAATCTTTAGCCATCAGAAAATGTCTACTGTACCAAACAGGAAATGCATTTATCTTGCCAATTTTATTTTACTTAATGAACTGATTCCTTCGATTTATTTTGAGGTTGTGCTTTTGTACATTTTTAATGAAATTTTAGGAATTAAAGATATCTATGGTGACCCTTCTTGCAATTAAAATGGCTCACCTGTAGAAGAGAGGAGCGTTTGAATGCTTTACCACAGTCATCACATTTGTAGGGCTTCTCTCCAGAATGAGACCTTAAATAACATTCAAACAATTTTTATTTAGGAACAGCATACACAAAAAAAACAAGTCACCACCAACACATCATATAATTTTGATTAATTAGACATATATCCACCAACATGCTGAATCAGTTGACCTCTCACCTCTGGTGGTACAATAGGGCAGATGAGCCTTTGAAGGCCTTAGGGCAAATGTTACAACGATATGGCCTTTCATTGTTATGGCTTCTCTGATGATGTGCCAGTCTGGATGACCACTTAAAACTCTTGCCGCAGTCCAGACACTGAAATGGATGCTCCGGGTTTTGAGCCACCGTTGTAACAGGTGCCGTTGATGATGTCACCATGTCACCTGTGAGCACGACCGTTTCAGACTCTTTGCCCTCTTCTCCCTTCCCTCCATCCTCCTCTCCATCCTCTACAGAAGGAAGTAGGGAAGGAAAAGGAGAAAGGGCGGAAGGTGTTTGAGAAGTTAAGAGTTCGGTTTGGACCACCAGAGTAGCAACAGTGTTGGCCATCACAGCTGGTGACAAAAATTGGGCTGTAGTGAAGGTACTCAGTCGTCTCGTGGTTTTGTTCCAATAATGGCAGCCATGGCTTGTGTTTGGTAGAGTTTGGGCTCACATTTCAGCCAGAAAACCTTTTCTCAGGCAGAATGTCTTCCCTCGTCTTTTCTTTAGTTGATAGAGCTGTAATAACACAAACATATCAATTAATGTATGATTTATGTGTATGCACTATGCAAATATAAATTACAGTTCTCAATTAGTGTGAATGTGATACAAACAAAAACTATTTTCAGTAGGGATGCTCCGATCAGGATTTTTGCCAATCCCGAGTACTGATTCTTTGTCATAGTGATCTGCCGATGCAGAGCACCGATTCTACTGCTTCAAGCTTTATAATGAATTAAGCACATTTGCTTAAGTGATATTTGAGCCTCATTCACACTACAAGTGACTTGCAGCGGCAAAGCGACAAGCGATCGTACATTTCAACGGAGAGTGAGCAATTTCCAGCGATCTTCGTCGACGTGAGCGACAGCAATCGTTGGCGACCAGACAGGCGTGACGAGCAACACGACAAAGTTGAGAATCCTTCAACTTCATGCAAATGAAGAGCGACTTTCTTGAGCGACAGCCCATAGGAGCATCAGTAGGGCTCACGTGATCCTCTCAGCTTGCTCAGAGGCCGGTTATATTCGTGTAACTATTCATGAAAAAAAAAACAGACTAATAAAATAATTGCTTTCCCAGAGATGGGTTGCAGCTGGAAGGGCATCCGCTGCGTAAAACATATGCTGGGTAAGTTGGCGGTTCATTCCGCTGTGGCAACCCCAGATTAATAAAGGGACTAAGCCGAAAACAAAATTAATGAATGATTAAAATAATTGCGCCAATAGACTGTATAAACAAGTCGCACTGCATGCGTATACATTTAGCAGCTATGACACGAGCTTATTGATCGCTCATGCCCCCACGCATCATTTACCTCCTCATGTGTTGCGGCTGCTGTAGGTTATGCATAATATATGGGAGCGAAAGTGCGTCTTCCTCTGCATATAAACTCAAAAACAAACTGCTGCGATCGATTCACAAGAATGGACATATTAGCGAGTACCGATCGAGTCACTACATGTGATTATCAACCAATTGATTTCGGCCGATCGATCGGAGCATCCCTAATTTTCAGGTGTTGAGGACAAATGAGGAAAATGTTAAACATAAATATTATAAAATACAAATATCCATATAAGCACCAATTAAAACAATAACAAAATAAATGTTTGATATGTTTATTAAAAGCATTTTGTCCTGGTGAACTACACTGAACAGGTATCATTATATCGTCATTATCTAATACAGAGATGTCCAAACCAGGGCCCGTGGGCCAAAGTTGGCCCAGGGTATTCTTTGATTTGGCTCACCATCCCATCTGTGAAAAGAGGGAGGATGATAGGGATGGTTTCAAGATTTTCAATTCAAATTTAATCCTTTGCTTGTTTGTTTTATTGTTAAAAGCTAACTGAAACTAAATGTTTCAATTAAATGGTGTAAATGAACCAGGTTTGGTTTAAATGTACATACTGTCACCCGATTTTCAATATCAATATGTTTTTATTACTATAAGTTATCATTTACTGCATTTGATAATACATTTTTAAAAAGTTATATTTTCTATTTATTTTCAAATATTGTGAAATAAATTTGGAAATTAGCCATGGCAACTTTAACGTAAAATAGTTTGGTATATTTACCTTTGGCCCACGGCTCTTGATGATATTTGGTTTTTGGCCCTTCATAAGAGAAAGTTTCGACACCACTGATCTAATACATTTCCTGTAACATTTGACATCCATAGTATCCATAGAAATACAAACATTATGGAGGTAAATGTAAACATGTTTCCTACATTCTTCAAAATATCTTATTTTGTGTTCAACACAACAATAAAACTCAAAGTGGTTTGAAACAAGTCAAGGGTGAGTAAATATGGCAGTATTTTAGTTTGAGAACTTTACGAGCTAGTACCTGCACTATAATGAAAATAAAGTAATAACAATGCAATCTGTGGCGAGCTAGCATGAGCTTATATGAAAAATGATGTCTTCCAAGTTTCTAATTTGATACTCTTTTGACAACTGAAGCTTTCTACCAGCTTTGGACTGAAGGTATCCAGTTGTGGAGCATTGATAAGCTTGTGAGACTGGTTTCTCTCAAGTTTTTTTTTCTTCATCCTTCTTTTACTTGACACTTTCATCAATTGGTGAAGTTTGTTCCTTGTCACTGGCTTGCTTGGTTTGGGACTTGTGGAGCTGCGCATCAATAGATTTGCTCTTCAGTGTTTGGACTTTCAGCAGTGAAATTTAAACCACACTAAACTAAACTGAACTTCAACTCTGAAAACTGCACTGACAGAGATTCAATTTACTAGAACTTCTATGTTAAACTGCTTTGACACAATCTACATTGTAAAAGTGCTATAGAAATAAACATTAATTGAATTGTGTGCTTTATCCTTCTACACCAGTATTGAAAATACTGGGCATTGTTGGATTATGTTATAATGTGGTGCTACGGGTGCTATGGTTTCCCCCACAGTCTAAAGACATGCGCTATTTGTGAATGGGACTTTTAATTTCAGTCAGCTAGCCCCAGGGTTTTCAGTTATTGTCATTCCATACAGAATTGCGGCGTTTAAAATATGATTTCTTTAAAAAAACAGTGATCTTCACTGCCTGGTTGAGATATGATATAAAGTGGGTATCAGACCAAACAAGAAGCACTGCATTAAATTATATTTTTCCATGACATGTCTTTAAAATATGGAAATGAATTTTACCCCAGTATTTTCAAAGGAGTTTCTGCGCTAGCCTGCATTTAAACGTTTTTTTTTTTGTCTCTTTTTAGGCTTTATTCAACAAATGGATGCTTAAGTCTATTTAACTGATTATATTTTAATTACATTACAACATTGATGCTGTAAAAGGAACCGTATGAAATTGAAGATAGTCCAAGCGGCAACCTCCCGCTCTCCCTCGGGAGGCCAATACGGAAGTAACTGAAACTGCAATTCATCAAAATTCCGCTAGTCCTGGCTCCATAATAGAGCAAAGTGCAATTGAGCCTACTGTTAGAATGGCCAATTTTACAGCAGAACAAAAGGTGTTTACAGCCTGGTACAAAGAACGATTTTGGTTCATATAGCTATTATTACCCTCCATGACAACTGTGAGGGGGGTGAATTTTTTTTATAACTCATCCGTTTCCTTAATATTAGGTTATATTAAGTTTGCATAATTAAGGGCGTGGTCACTTGAGTGACAGCTAGGTCTCGCTGGTCGCCGTCACTTCACCTCAGCTGAATCCGGCAGATTAGCCACTGATCTCGGCATATTCCTCGTATTTTTGTTTTGTTTTATGTGGCTTTACACAGTCAGCTGCCTTTTGGACTTATTTCTTACAATTATCAGATGATATGGGATGCTGTGTGCATTTAATTGTGCTCACAAACCATTCATGTGGCCTCGTTTCCCATGTGAGTAAAGTTATATACTTATACACCATCTCTATAAATGTATTTGTTTGATTTAAGATCATTTATCATTAATATTTTTCTTTAGACCCGTAGAGCACTCCAGAATGTGACAGATAGATTAGCTGTAGGCTCTAGAACAGTCATCTGAAGCGTTATCATACAGTGTTATGCTGGATTTCATCAATAGTCTTGCATTTACTAACACAGACTATATCTGAAGTGTTTGGAAGTAATTAGCGTTTTTCTCCTGTAGAAAAACGTCATAAGAGCAATGTTTAGTGGCTCTGTGTATTACAACAGTGTTTTTGAAAGTCTAATCACTTTATTGATATAGTGTACAGCCAAGCACATGTGGTCAGAACACAAACGAGTCGCAGGTAATAAAGTATCAAGCGTTTCTCCCACAGTAAAGTCTGTCTGCCAGGTCTAAGCAAGCTCCGCCCACTCTCCGCCTCTTTGCCCTTGTTTGGTATCCCGCCGTGGGTGCGATGACGCGCGAACAAAATGGCGACGGTTGGCCGCGCCTACTTGTGGCTTCTTTTGCGCTCTTCAGAAACCTATGGGTGACGTCACGGATACTCCGTCCATATATTTTACAGTCTATGAGATAGTCACATAAATCTTTCACCAAAAGTTCATCATTGGCTGAAAAATACTAGCTGTGCATGTACCAACCAAACTGGCCATAGTATAAATAGGCCAAGCGTGCATGTGAGTGTATGGGTGTTTCCCAGTACTGGGTTGCAGCTAGAAGGGCATCCGCTGTGAAACACTTATGCTGGATAAGTCGGTGGTTCATTCCGCTGTGGCGACACCGGATTAATAAAGGGACTGAGCCAAAGGAAAATTATTGAATGAATAATGATAATATTAATATTAATAATAACTATCCACAATTTACAAAAGCCTCTAAAATATAATTTAGTGTACAAAATTGCAATAAAACGTATACTTAGTTCATTTAATGACATGATAAAATACTTTTAAGTATCACAACAACATAATATATATTTTTTTAAATATTCAACTTACACTGTGTGATAGTACAACAAATTTTTTATGCAATTATTATTTCTGATCAATGTTTAGTATCCGAGTAGTAAACACGGATCCACCTTTCCCTTTAAAGACCCTCCTCCTCCTCCTCCTCCTCCTCCTGCCTCACTCTCCCTCCCTCACCTCTCTCTCTCTCTGCCTTCTTGCTAAGCGAAATGGGAAAAAACATAAACACATAACGAAGATAAAAGGCTCGAGTTGGCCAAAGCGCACTCACCACTTAGTTTCTCCACAGATCAACGGCGGATGGCTTTATCGACTGTTCGCTAAATTAATTGTGCCATCTCGAGCCGGCCTACTCGAAACCATCTCATCCTCTTCTTCGTTCCTCACGCGTCGCGATATTTGTCGCAATAAGTGCATTATTCTATGCATTTATTATTCCCTTGGTCCAATGCTGAGCAATAGCTGTGTTTAATGTAATTATATAAGGCCGAAATCCGCAGTGATAGTCCACACAACCTTAACAATATTCTAGAGCACAAACTAACCAGCAGTCGCCAGTTTGTGACCGCCTCTCAGTAAAGTCGTCGACTATTGGGTCGCTCTAGTCCCCTGTTGGCTCGTCTCATTGGTCAAAAATACACTGTGACGAACTTTACATTAATATATGCGTAGATTGTTTGTAGTTTGTTTTAAAACCGCAGAAAATAATGGCCCTGGTTATTATTTAAACATTGCGTTTTAAATAGGTATCAATTGTTGATTGTAGACAAAGAAATCACATCTTATGTGCTAGCCTTGCTCTGCGCAAGGATTTTTGGGTAATGGAGTTTAGCCCGTACGTCGTCATCGTTTAGTGAGAGTGTTAACCGAAGTAAGAATATCTGCAGGCCTACTCAGAAGTAAGGTATTGTTAGAACACTTTAAAAGTATATTTGTTTTTAAAAATGTGAGCCTTCATAACCCTGAAGCCTTAATTTCAATTCAATTGAAGAATTTCACTCTTCACTCCATGAAGAATATCCATTAAGATACATTACCAAACAAATGACTAAAATGTGCATTAAAAAGTACTTTATTTTTCTCGCAAGGCACACATTTGAACTAGTTTTTGCATATTTAGTGCACATACATAGGCAACTTTCAAACTGACGTCAACACAGACCAAAACAGAGATGATGCTTGATGGTGAGTAGTATAAAAGTACAAAACATGACAGAAGTCTTGCTTCTGAATAGCGAAAAATAAATAATTTGAACATAATAACAATTATTATATTAATAATAGCCATAATAATAATATAAATAAATAGTAAATACTGTATCAAAATCCTAAAACGTGAGAGGGAAAGAAAAAAAAGTTTATATTGCAACACATCGATAAAGCGCTGGACTTTGTCTTACAGAAAACAATAATGTATGTATACACACATTGTATATACTAGTTTACATTCGGGAACATCTATGTACAACTTTACAGTACCAAAGTATCACAATACATAGTATTTTAAGGCGTAGGTTGTCTTAGGTTGTTGCTTGAAATAAGGTTTATTAAAGTATGTTCCTGAATCACAGAACTAATAAGTAAAACAATATAAACCCTAATATGCTGTGCAAAAACTACAGACAACAACAAAAAAGAAAGACAAGCAAAAGGTCAGTGCTAGTCCTCGCTCATTCAGCACTGGCATACATTACACTCCCACAATATTGCTACATCTAGTGGCAAAGTATGACAACCTAGGCAACAGTGAGGAGGAAATAAACTGTATCAAATACAATCAGTTGAATAAATGACATGAAATGAAGCTGTCATACATGTGTTTTGTATGTGTGCGTGGTACAAAAGAAGCAGATGGATAAAGCAAAATAATAAAGAGAGTACATTTTACTTCTTGATAATGAAAAGAGTGTTGACGTGTATCAAGCAATCAAATAAATAATATCATCAAATAAATAACTAATCAATAAATAAATAAATACATAAATAACAAATAGTACTAAAAAAATTAATTGTATAAAAAAAGAAAGTTAAATTGAGCGTCGGAAGCAGGATGTCTACCAGAGTGCTTGGTCGTTTTCAGATCAGACTCTTTCACTGATCAGGCTTCAAACTCTGACTAAAAATTTAAATCAGCCTGGGATGTACAGGGCGCATCACAACCCACCAAAGATAATCCCCCACTAACACATCACTCAAGGTAGGCTGTTTTGAAAAATGTACATCTTTGACACAAACAACAGTGGTGAGACTGATTGCTGTGAATGGGTAACAAATTAAATTGTTTGACCACCCTTCTTTCACTTGAATGGGCCGGACTGACCATAAAACTCAAAACTCTTCTTAATATATGGAAACTATTTCCCCACAATTCGAATTGGGCCACTGGGAGATGTCCCGGTGCTCCCTACGACAGGTGCTTCTCTGGAGGTTAATAAAGACCGCGTCCTGCCCAACACTCGAGCGGCCCAATCACAGAAGAGTGAGAACTGTTCCAGGAGCTCCTGAGAGGTCTGAACCATCTCCCAGTGAAAGGTGGGAATGGGTGGGAGTGACGGGGAGGGGACTGGGAGTCGGGGAGCCCCTATGTGGTTCATCTGAAAAAAGACAACAACTCATGATTAATGCATTGGACTCACATAAATGATTATATATCACCGTGCGTGCTAAGTTTGTGACATTTGTGCATATTGTTTGCTGAGAGACGAGTGTTACCTGGCGCTGTAAGGAGTTTACGAGCCCCCCGATGTGGGAGACCATGTCCGTCAGCTTTGGTATGCTGTGCTGCTGCTTGTGTGTTATGTTGTTCAGCCACTCAAAATGGTGCTGAAAGGACTTGAGGTTTGCATGGAGCTGAGAAAGAGTAGGCTTGACCTGCAACGAGAGAAAAAATAACATTAGCAAGAGAATTCAGGAGACTAGACAAGGACTACAAGCTGATATACAGATAAAAAGACAGATGTAGAGCTAAAGGCCAAAAACAATCAACCACTAGTATTTTTTGGGTTGGTGAATTAGTGACTAATTTGTGATGAATTCAAATGATCTCATTTGTCGTTTTTGTCAAGTCTGCTCTTGCCCAGTGACAGTAACGTAGGCCTTCTTGACAGCTTTTTCCAAAAATCAAACATTTTTATATCAATGATTTTGTACAAATTCATGACTTAACCCTTTATTTGCCCAATTATAAAGCAGTTATGTTCTCTTTTGAGACTGGGTTGTAATGAGCAGCCCTTAAGTCAGGGGTGCACAAACTTGGTCCTGGAGGGCTGATGTCCTGCAAACTTTAGTTACAACCCCAATCAGACAAACCTGGGCTAGCTAATCAAGCTCTTAAGCTGCGGTCACACTTGACTTTTCCTCCCATAGACTTCCATTTATACGCACGCGAATGCGTCAGACCGGAAACGCAAGGTCATGCATCAAGTTTCGCATGTTGTTGCGGTGCAAAGTTCAAGCTTGGTGAACTCTGACCTGCAAAATTGCATCACTTGACTGCGTGAGACCAATCGAGGATCAAAACATGACCTCTCTGGACAGAAATTTAAAACATGAAGCAATCGCTTGCTTTTTTTAATGTCTAATCATCTTGTTTAACCCCGCCCCTTTCGCAGCGCTGTACGACAGAATTTCGCACACACAAAGCCCAGTGTGACCGTAGCCTTAAGTAAGTTTTTAAGCTAATTTCGAGAGGAGCATGTGATATGATTGATCGCGATTGGTCTCTCATCCGTAATCAGTAATAATCCAATCAACTTAATCCAAGCCTACAATAAATAGACCAGTTTCACCCTACTGCCATATCTTCATTTTGAAAGAATAGCCCCTTACACCCCATCTCCTCCTTTTCCATATCTACTAGGAGGAGCTCTCGAGACGTACCTGATCTCAGACCCCCTTACATGCTAAAAGACCTGGCGAGAGCCCTGAGCTCAATTATCTCTAAGCTCAGGGTTCTCTCCCAGGACAGCATGCTAAACCTGCTAATAGCGTCAAGCAATATCTAAGTGTGAACTCTTGAAAGTCATCATTAACTCATCCTTCACTTGTTAAAAACCTGTTTGAGTTTCTTTATTCTGTTGAACATCTTTTATACCATTTTTAAGAGAGCATACACTGCCCAGGGGGGCAAATTTTGTGTTTACTGCACATGCATCACCCAAATTTTGTAAAGCAGCTTGCACATGTGCTTTAAATTGGTTTTGCACTACCTTGTTTGTCCTCAAAATATCATTACAGAACCAGACCAATATTAAAAGATGCTCTCTAAAAATCCTGGGTGGTTGCAAAATCATTTTGCGTCAAATATGGATGAACCCAACTGTTGGGATGTCATTTCCAAATACAATTTTAATCCAATAGATTTGTTTGTCCATATTTAACCTACAGTTTGGTAGAAACGCAATATTTTTCGAGAGACGGGACAACAAACAGCAGATGTCTGTATTGGGTTAAAAGCAGTGCTCAATTTGTAATTTGCAAGGTCCCGGGGTAACGGATACAGTGTGTTACCAGAGGAGGGAGAGTGGTCGCGGACAAAAGTGAAAAGGGTGGGGGGGGGGGGGGGGGGGGGGAAGTGGGATGTGTGTGCGAGAAGTGGGATCGGTAAAATGAGGTGCCGGATCAGATTTCAGAGGTTTGTTCCGGCACAAATTAAGCCCTGTGTAAAAGGTATCAACTTTTTATTGCATATGAAGATATTTTTGGTGCTCATAACTTTTGCCTGTGTTTGCAAATGCTATCAAATGAAGTATATTTAATAGGCTTTTAGTTGAATACACATAGGCTAGGTTCTGTGGAAAGAAATACATTAGGGTTTAGGGTGATGCTAATGGTCTGACTGCAGCAAGACATATGTTTAAGGGGATCGTGCAAATGCTAACTGACCAAGGGAGAAACTGTTTCTTGAGACTGTACAATTAAGGAGAATTTATTCTCATACACACCTCTAGAGTTGCGAAGTCACTGGCTCTGCTACTGATTGCTGGAAGAGACTTGAACCTGTGATGATTAATCTCTGTGCTAAACACCCGGTCTTTCTGCAGAGAAAGGAAAAAAGAGAATGGACATTAATAAAAACAATGTCAATTGCGCTCTGCACACATTCTGGATGGAAACGTCATGGCACTTTCCTGTGGTCACACCTAAGTTCTAGATCCCCAACATTGAACTCAACAATCAAAACAGAGTCACAGTTGTCCCACAAATGAAACTGCTGGCATCCACTAGCAGAACCACCACAGAATTACAGGGAACAGCAGTAACCCAGAGTTCCCCGAGCTTTAACTTCTGAACCTAGACAATAAAAGTTCGTGACCTGAAGCCACAGGATGTTTTCTAGAGGAAGAATAACAACATATGCAATGACTAAGGAGTTTGAAGTGGAATAGACAACACTGGGCTGCAGGGAAACTCCAGGGTCAGGGCTAAAAAAGGTGCCATGACGTATGGGCTGGTCTGTGCCTGGCTGCATTGTCCTCACCTGGCACTAGAGGGAGACAGAAACAATCTCAGGTGTTTCTAAGCTGGCTGCCTAAATCTGATTCTTTTGGACCACTGCTGTGCAGAGTTTAGCTCTTAGCTTAATTAAACACACTAATCGAGTCTTCAGACTTGCAACAAGCATATAGGCAAGTACACTCTGCAAGATGTCATCCCTCAAGGAGCAAGACTGGACCCTAGAATCATCACCCTCTAGCGACAGCCCTGGTAAAGAGTGACCCAAACTTGCTCTCGTTGGTGTTTAGACAATGTGTTACAATATCCGTGGTTCCTATTGTGGCCACCACGCGAATGGAGCAGAGAGTGTTTACAAGTCATCCAAAGGGCTGTTTGGGAACTCTAATGATACAGTGACAGGTGTAATGTGCTTTTTGTATCTTCGAAGTCCCATCAGAAGAGGAAAACAACTTCTTGGACCAATCAGATGTTAAAAATAATAGCGTGCTCAAGCCAGCTTTCCGCTGCCACTTTTGCCCTGTTTGGAAGGATGTGTTTTTTCCTCGATTTGTTGTTGTTTTCGTGATCCCTCAGCTGTGCTTCCCTCCATTTTCTCTCTTCTTTAAACTCTGAAGGAAATCTGCTATAGAAGCAATATATATATATATATATATATATATATATATATATATATATATATATATATATATATATATATATATATATATATATATATATATATATTTTTTTTTTTTTATTGGTAATGAAAGATGCAGAATTAAACATTACATTTAGCATCAGTCAGTGATGACACACTCCAGCTCAGTTCGCATCATCACTCTTCATCTTTGTGGGACTGTCATCACACAGACACACACACACACACACACACCTTGTTGAGCGTCTCTCATCCAGAGCCCTCTCTGATCTCTTTATCTCCTTGGCTGCTTGTCCTGTTCTACCCAAACACCCCCCTTGCCCCACCCTCACGTTTTGGATCATGACCTCACACGACTGATTCTTGTGCCCTCCCTCCTCCTGTCTTCCTGAATGCAAATACGGGAATGTGATAAATCGGAGTGATTTTTATCAGGACACTTTGCTGTGGAGACCGAAAGCTAAACAAGCAGCCCCACACCTACACAGACCACAACTATTTACAACATGCACACTCTCACCGGCACGCACACACGGTCATACAAACATCGCATGTATACACACTCTCACCACCTCACACAAGTAACAGTAACACATTCTGTACGTAGACGCACACACAAGAGTTTTATAGCTTTCTTGTGGGGACTTTCCGTCGACTCCCATTCTATTTTTCTTTCCTAGCCTTGACCCCTGTAAAGTGGAACTCCATGCAAGAAGAAAAGAAACCAAAATAAATGCTTCATGTCATTGAAAAACTAACAAAATGTTTTTCAAAGTGTGTCGGGCCCTTTTGTCACCAGTGGGGTCTTTGATAGAGTTCTCCGCTGGAACATCTGGTGCACATACACAAGGCGGCAGACGCAAAACACCCTTATATACAAAACACACACACACACTTGCAACCAAGCATTATTGCTTTTAATTGAAGCAAGGACTCGGAGAGGTGGCCTCTGATCTTGGCTAAGTGATTAGCTCAAGACAGGTGATTGAAGGAGGTCTGCTTGAAGGAGATGAGTAACCGTTCAGATTAGCTCGATCTTGAGCATGTGACCTCAACATATATTGGAATCAAAGACTACGGAGGGTCAAGTGACATTTTAAGAAGGTAGAAATGAAAACCTGAAAATGCAATGTCATTCCAAAACTGTATGACCCAATTTCTTCCATTTTTTCCCCTCAAATTTCCTCCAAGGATCTGTTTTTCCATTTTTTTTAAATTTCATTTTGAAGCAGTTATACAGTTTTGCCACAACATAAACATTAATATTTAGGTGCACTATAACACCAAGCATACACCAACAACTGATCACACCTCTGCATACTGCAGCAGTAAGCAGTACATCTGTTAACATTTTCATTTACAGTGGAACGACACAGAAGGCAGCACTGTACTTTTCACCTTTCTGTGCCACGTGCTTCACTTATGCTGGTAAACAGGACCTCCAAGTAACCATGGGAACAAGGATTTGTTTATGTTTCCAAGGTAGGGAAGGGAGGCCTCGGAGAGGTGAGGGGGGCATTGTGGGTTCAAGACCCTCAAAGTAGGGATCTACATCACATGCGACCACAAAAACCCAACTGAAGCCCACAGCATTTCACTTTGGGATGGGTTGAGTGCTGGATATGAGCACAAGGCTCATTCTGAGCCACACGAATCGTGTTTACCCCCATCCCGTAGGTTCAGGCTCATTAGGTTGAAAGTTTACGAATGTTACATTGCAGGCTTTGATGAAGTTTGGGATGTCAGCCCTGCTGCTGGGCCTGAATCCAGCGATCTATGTTTTTTTTAGTCAGATAGAGGCTACAGTAATGAGCCTTATCTGCTCCCACATGGACTCAAAGCTACCGCAATCTGCTATCTCAGCTCTAATATGAGCCAGCTGAATGAAATGCCGATCAGTGGGTGTGTGTGCGCATGTTTGTGTGTGAGCAAAAGCGAGAAAGATAAGCCAATTCCTGTCCACAAATCTTTGCAAGGAGCATTACTTTAGCCCATCTGTTCAGAGGCTGGAGATCAAGATCTGATCATCATCAACATCTCTGAGTACAGTGTGAACTTCCTCACCATGCAGATCAACTCACCAGTAGATTCCGAGTCAGCGTCAGAAGGAGTTTGGTCTGATTGCTCAGCTTGTCGAAGTCGATCTGGTTCCGCCGGTGATGGACAGGGAAGGCAGATGCTAACAAATGTAGTTGAGCCAACAGCAGCGAGAGGAGCAGCGATGAGGAGGAGTCACCCAGCACTGTGGAGGAGAGCAAATCATTGATGCACAGCTACAAACAACAGTCATATGTTTGTCCAGGAGCCGATGACACCCCTGGACTGTGTTTCTACTTGTCAAAAAAACAAATCAATAATCTTAGCTAGAAGATGCTTCTTTCATCTTTTGGGGAGAAGGAAATCACACATTGCATTACACTTTAAGAAGCAACTCACCAGCAGGCTGCTGTGCGCCCTGAGCGAGTAACACTTGATCCATTATTACTGTCGACATGATAAATGCCTCTCTAATGAACTAACCACAAGAGCCTCAAGCCATTATCCTGTCAAACTAACTTTATCCATTAACACTTACAACCTGACCAGGTTTCAATCAAAAAGTCCCATGTTTATTATTAACATTAAAGGCTTGTCAGTTCAAGAAGTCTGTAGGGGGATGCTTACAACTAAATCTTTTAAAAAAAAAGGTTTATTATTGCTAATGAGGGGTCCATAAAAAACCTTTAACATTCATAAAACCTTTCTATCACACAAGTTTTTTTAAGTGAAAAAATGTATTTTAATTTTAAAAAAAGTTAAGTTAAAAAAACTAGCTTTTTAAAAAACTGAACTCTGAAATGTTATTTAAGAATACGTTTTTGAAAACTTTCTTTTCAGAGGCGAGTGCTCTAATTACAAATGCTTAGATGAGTTAACGCAACAAGTGTCAACAATGGAAATAAAGACTAAATGTATACAAATATAACAGAGATACGATATAGGCTAATAAATTAGACACTTACATTTCATATTTGTCCAAGTCCTTGTTTTAAAAGGTAGACACGTCGCAAATAAATACGCAGAAGAATAAATATATAAATAAACAAAAGTGTACAAATTAATAAATAAATGAACGTCCAGATGTTGTCACGTGCTCCAGAGTTGGTCTCTCTCTCTCTCAGTATCCGCGCGAACGGCTCGCGACAGTAGTTTAACAGAGGCAGACCGTGAGGTGAAATGAATGAATGAATGACAGAAGTGCAGAATTAGCGAGAACCAGAAAAAAAAGGACCAAAACTCGACTCTGTCCAGTCCCAATAGCCGTTTAGTTTTAACAAACGCGAATGAGGATGGAAATATACACACGGCGAGGGTCAGAGAGGTGTATAGAGGGAGAGAGAGAGAGAAGGATGCGAGTCTAATTTTTCGCGAAGTGAAATGTTTAGGCTTGTTTAAAACTTCCTTTATAAAGACGGGGGTATGACACATTCTGAGTCATCAGTTCATTCATAAAAACACTCACACACACATGCACAAACACACACACACACTCTCTCTCTCTCTCTTTCTCTTAGAGCGCGCTTCCCGCCCCTCGGCGTCTCCTTTTGCGAGTTTTTGAAAGAAAAAAAGACGTTTCTGTTGTTTTTATTTTTTTTTTCTCCTCTGGCAATATCATTTTCTCTAGGTCTGTCTATCTCTCCTGCTATCTCTCTTCCTCTGCTCCATCCCGCTACGAGATCTATGCCAATCAAATCGTCCATCTCTTTATCTTTTCATCTTCAGATCTCTTCCCCTCTCTCCCTACAAAAGTTTAAAAAGCCCTTTGTTTCTTTTTATATCGGCCAATCTGAGTTTCATAACTCTCCCGGTGTCTTTCTCTCAGCCCCGTTATATTAGGAATAAACACACTATTTGCATAATGTAAAGGGAAGCTACATTGCATGTATTTACCATATACACAAATTCAAACTTGTCCTGAGACAGCAGTCTGTTATTTCCACTCTTTTGCCTCTTTGACGCTCCCCCTTCTTTCTCTCCAGGGTAAAGGAAAGAGTGAGAGAAGGAATAAAAAGAGAAAGGTGTTGCAGAGTAAGGCCTGTACGTGTTGCATAGTAACAGTTATAAGGAACTTGCAGAACATTAGCACTAAGCCTTCAAGAGAGACAGACAGAGTAAGAGAGAGAGAGAGGGGGGAAGGTTAATTTAGCATATACAGAAAGCAGTGCATGGCACTGGAAACACGGAGTCACATGCAATAAAGCATAGCACAGTGTTTGCAACAGAAGTGGAGAGGAGTTTCCACACCAGGAGAGAAAGTATGAGGGGTTAATGCGACCTTAAATACACATGCGGCATTAATAGCTGACCTATCCAGATTCACGAAAAGTGATGAAAAACTCACTCAGAGGTGTAGAAACGACTTCAAAAGGGTGCAAGGGGCACACGTGAAGGTATGGGAATGATTATCTAAACTAGCACTGAAGTCTTGGCACAGTGGGTAGTTCATGGGCACTGAGGTTTAATTCCGGCCTGTCCTGATCCTGTCATCCATTTTCTTGTCACTTTAACACCTAGTTTGGAGGTGATGTGTAACAAACTTCTGCAGTCTGTAAAACCTGCATCGTTAAATAATGTAAAGCAGTTTTAATTAGGATGCCTTCATAATTGCGAACAGAGACAGTGTCTATCACATCAGAAATAAAAAGTTATTTATTTTATGAATTTTCAGCATCATCTTATAGGAAATTAAAATGAACAGCAAATATGCAAAGAATAGACTGGGTTTGCTGATTACCTTAAAAGAGATCACTTTCATTTCAAATCGCTGTCATAGACATACAAGTGGATGCAATGACACCAGTTTTCATGTTTGCTCATGATACATTTGGCATGGTTTTCACCCATAAATAACAAGACGATGACATTAAATGCAGGAGTAAAGGGTTCAAATAAATTATTATAATAATGAAACTGGCTTTAATCTGGCTTTAATCCTGTTACCATCAGAGTTAAAATGTACTCTTAATATGTTGGTATAATATATCAAAAATGTTTGTCATGTTTAATTTTAATTCAAGGCGGTTACACTGTAAAATAAATAAGTTAATTGATAGTTTCCTATTTCCGTTTATTCACTTTTAATTACATAATAGGACCTTGATCTCTGCTTCAACACGTATGTTGAAACTTTATCTCTAAAGATTAACAAAGTAACTTTTTGTAACGGGGAAGTGGCGATGACAACAGGGGTGAGGATCCAAATCCAGGGTTTTATTAACAGTATGGTCAGGCAAGCAATGATCAACACAGGAGCAAAACAGCAAACAGATGTATGAGGGCAATTCAGAGTCGTAGTCAGATACACCGGCAAATGGTCAGAAGGCAGGCAGAATACAGGAATGATCAAACAAAACAAAGAAAGGTTCAAAACACGGAAGGCAAGGAAAACGCATTGTAATGTCACTAAACAGATAACAAGACTTAGCCACATTGTTCGTGTTTGTGCTGTTCTTATTGTCAAAGTAAACAGTCTGAGCAGTTTCAGCTGTGTGAATGTTTAATCAATGTTGACTTGGAGCAGGTGAGTGTGCGTGTTGCATGACTGGGATCTGTAGTCCATAAACCGGCAGATTAGTAGTTCATGTGAATGTGAGTGTTTACCAGCGATCTCTGATTAGATCTAGTGATCGTGACACTTTTATTGGCATTTTAGCCATTTAAAACAATATATAAGTAAATTATACATTAAAAAATTACAGACAAAGCCGAGATCTAGATAGTATATAGCATCAAATATAATGAAACTATAATAACAGTGTAATTTTATCAACCTGATGTCAGAGAATTTGCAGAGGATTCCAAAAACCCTATCTATAATCAGATGCTTTCTTAAAGGGTTAGTTGTTATTCACCCTCAAATCGTTCCAAACCTCTAAGACCTTTGTTCATCTTTGGAATAAAACGATATTCTAGGTAAAATCTAAGAGCTCTTTTGAAAGGTATTAAAAAAATCCACAAAATAGACCATATGCCTTCAGTTGCATGATTCAACAATTTCTTCTCTTCAGTGTCAATATAAGGCACTCATTCTCATGCTTTGCTGGGGTTACACATCACTCTACTACTGTTATATATACTGTATATATATATATATATTCTCATTGCTTGATAATATTCTGATTGAACCAATAAAGACATATACACTTACCGGCCACTTTATTAGATACACCCAACTCGTTTATGCAAATTTCTAATCAGCCAATCACATGGCAGCAACTCAATGTATTTATGCATGTAGACATGGTCAAAATTATCTGCTGCAGTTCAAACCGAGAGCATCAAAATGGGGAAGAAAGTTGATTTAAGTGACTTTCAACGTGGCATGGTTTTTGGTGGCAGACGAGCTGGTCCGAGTGCTTCAAAAACTGCTGATCTACTGGGATTTTCATGGACAACCATCTCTAGGGTTTACAGAGAATGGTCCAAAAAAGAGAAGATATCCAGTGAGCGGCAGGTCTGTGGCTGCAAATGCCTTGTTGATGCCAGAGGTCAGAGGAGAATGACCAGACTGGTTCACGCTGATAGAAAGGCAACAATTACTCAAATAAGCACTCGTTACAACCGAGGTATGCAGAAGAGCATCTCTAAATGCACAACACATCCAACCTTAAGACAGATGGGCTTCAACAGCAGAATACCACACCAGGTGCCACTCCTGTCAGCTAAGAACAGGAAACTGAGGCTACAGTTCGCACAGGCTCACCAAAATTGGACAATAGAAGACTGGAAACATGTTGCCTGCTCTGATAAGTCTTGATTTCTACTGCGACATTCAGATGGTAGGGTCAGAATTTAGCATCAACAATATGAAAGCATGGATCCACCTGAGTTGTATTAACGGTTCAGGCTGGTGGTGGTGGTGTAATGGTGTGGGGGATATTTACTTGACACATTTTGGGCCCATTAGTATAACTGAGCATTATGTCAACGCCACAGCCCACCTGAGTATTGTTGCTGACTATGTCCATTTCTTTATGTACACAGTGTACCCATCTTCTGATGGCTACTTCCAGCAGGAAAATGCACCATGTCATAAATCGCGAATCATCTCTGACTGATTTCTTGAAAATGACAATGAGTTCACTGTACTCAAATGGCCTCCACAGTCACCAGATCTCAATCCAATAGAGCACATTTGGGATGTGGTGGAATGAGAGATTCACATCATGGATGTGCAACCGACAAATCTGCAGCATTTGCGTGTTGCTGTCATGTCAATATGGACCAACATCTCTGAGAAATATTTACCTTGTTGAATCTATGCCATGAAGGATTAAGGCAGTTCTGAAGGCAAAAGGAAGTAGTACCTACTAGTAGGTGTACCTAATAAAGTGGCCAGTGAGTGTAGACTGCTTTGAGGATTTCTTGGAACCTTTCTGGACTTTAAACAACTTGGCACCATTGCTGTCTATGGGGAATGTGAGAGCTTTTAAATTTGATGTGAAATGTCTTAATTTGTGTTCAGAAGATGAACGAAGGTCTCAGGGGTTTGGAAAGACATGAGGGTGAGTAATTAATAACATCATTTTCATATTTGAGTGAACTGACACTTTAACAACTGATTTCTCAGCGTTTTCTCAAAATGTGTTTAATGTATTCAAGGACATACTTTTTAGTTGTCCTGTAACATACACTCCAAAATTACTTTGATAAGAAAAATAATTGGGTGACGCAGTGGCACAGTAGGTAGTGCTGTCGTCTCACAGCAAGAAGGTCGCTGGTTCGAGCCTCGGCTGTGTCAGTTGCCGTTTCTGTATGGAGTTTGCATGTTCTCCCTGCTTTCACAGGGTTTCCTCCGGATGCTCCGGTTTCCCCACAGTCCAAAGACATGCGGCACAGGTGAATTGGGTAGGCTAAATTGTCCGTAGTGTATGAATGTGAATGAGTGTGTATGGATGTTTCCCAGAGATGGGTTGCAGCTGGAAGGGCATCTGCTGCGTAAAATATGTGCTGGATAAGTTGGGAGTTCATTCCGCTGTTGCGACCTGGGATTAATAAAGGGACTAAGCCAAAAAAAAAATGAATGAATGAAGGAATGAAAAACAATTCAGAAATGCAAGCACCGAAGAAGTCATGGAATATGTCCATCGTAGTCATTGTTTACATAAATATACATTTACAGTTGTAATTTGTTTATTTTTGTATTAAATGAATAAATTTGGGCCAAACAAAAAAGCGTGTGGAAACTGAATGTGCACACATCTCCTAGTTTTGATGATTGCAGCACCTTCACTCACTCTGAAGAGTGCAAAAAGCCCAGTTTCACACACAGCCGTTGATTTCCCCCCTCTCTCTCTCTCTCTCTCTCTTGCACAGGGTGTGTGGAGGTAATGCGGTTTGCAGGGTCACTCTCTGGTTTTGTTGGGTCAGCCGTAAAGAAGAAATTGAGGAGAGAGGAAGAGATGGAAGGAAAGGAAATGGATGAGTGTGCAGGAGCGATGGAGGGAGATATTGACACACTCGCTCTTTTAATTTCCCACATCAAAGACCTGTTTGAAGACACAGCTGGGGAAAGAATAAAAGAAAGAGTGAAGTTAGTCACTCACCGACTCTCTCTGCCTGCGCGCTCCGATGGGGGTCTCTTGGGTGGTTGATGGTGAGTCTGTTTAAGTCCCTAATCCAAAGTGAGTGTGTGTGTGTGTGTGTGTGTGCGTGTGTGTGTGTGTGTGTGTGTGTGTGTGTGTGTGTGTGTGTGTGTGTGTGTGTCTGATTATGTGTGTGGGTGT